>NC_134711.1:257130619-257433649 GCF_049634645.1 Pelodiscus sinensis
TTTTCCGGAAAGGGGTGCCAATGTAGACACAGCCCATATGTTTATCTTCATCACAAAGGATAGAATAGTAAGGGCTTACTGTTAATAAGGGCCAATCAACTGAGTTTGAAACCAAATAAGGAAGTTATTCCAGTGTCCTGTATTTTCAAACATGTAGGATCACTGCATTCACCTATGCCCAACTGAGATTACCCAATATTTTTCCTAATTCTGTTTTTTTTAGACTGGATTTCCCAGTGTATAGTTGGAGCTGTTTGGATATAGTTTGAGCTGCATTCTGATGGTTAAAAAGGAAAGCTTGGCTTCTTTCAGGCTCATATCATCTAAACAGTACCACTTAGAACTATATTACTTCTGCGGTTGGCAGTGTTGTTATGATCTATTGAGCTGTGATTACTCTGTCTGAAATAGGAGCTGCCTCCTAGAAGAGCTAATACGGGAGGGGTGAGTTTGTCACAGAATTCTCTGACCAATTTATACTGCTCTCTCTGCCAGTCTATTCCCTTAGGCTACGTCTACACTGGCATCCCTTCCGGAAAAGGGATGCTAATGTAGCACTTTGGAATAGGCAAATCTGCGGGGGATTTAAATATCCCCCACGGTATTTGCATTAACATGGCTGCCGCTTTTTTCGGCTTGGAGATAAGCCATAGAAAAGCGCCAGTCTAGACATGATTCTCCAGAAAATAAAGCCTTTTCTGGAGGATCTCTTATTCCTACTTTCAAGGCTTTATTTTCCAGAGAATCACGTCTAGACTGGCACTTTTCTCCGGCTTATCTCCAAGCCGGAAAAAAGCGGCAGCCATGTTAATGCTTATGCCGCGGGGGATATTTAAATCCCCCGTGGATTTTTCTATTCCAAAGTGCTACATTAGCATCCCTTTTCCGGAAGGGATGCCAGTGTAGACACAGCCCTTGGGTATATCTGCACAGCAACTTTATTTCAGAAAAACTAAGATTATTTCAAAATAACAAAAGGTGCATATACACAGCGAGGCATTCTTTCAAAATAATGTCAAGGTGGAGGACTTCTTACTCGGACTCCTATAACCTAAATTTTATGAGGAATAAGGACATTGAAGGAAGAACACTCTGTGCTATCCTGTGGTACAGTCAGTGCCAAAAGCTGAATTAAGCTATTTTGACTTCAGCTACGCAATTGATGTAGCTGAAGTCGCGTTATCTTCATTCAAATTTTGCCCAGATGTGTATACATACTCTTATAGTCTGGGGGACTAGAAGTAACATGTTTGAATTAAACAGTATATTAAAATCTTGGTATTTAGAGCCAGCAACTACAGTTGTTATTATCACTGGGAGCATTTTTGAAGAATGCCAAAAAGAAAAATAGATGACTTTTAATTTTTTGTGAACTTTTATCTTGCAAATAACTGAGGGTACATCTACACTACAGAGTTAATTCGAAATAACATACATTATAGATATCTACACATACAATCCGCTATTTTGAAATTAATTCAAAATAGCTGAGCCCTTATTTTGAATTATGTAAACCTCATTCTACGAGGAATAATGCCTAATTCAAAATAGCTAATTCGAAATAAGTGCTGTGTAGATACTTATTTCCAATTAGCTGGCCTCCAGCCCTTCCCAGGGAGCCCTGGTGGCTACTCTGGGCACAGCCAGGAGAACTCCTCTGTTCCCCCCACAGCCCCGAAGCCCTTAAAGTGACAGACTCTGGCCACAGTGCCTGTGCCAGTTGCCAGCCTGCCAGCACACAGCTAGCAGACCATGCACCCGGTACAGGATGAGCCAGCCACCTACTGCCACCCAGCCCTCCACTGCTCCCCAGGACCAGGCTGGAGGATCCCAGGAGACTGCCAGGGGCCGCAAAAGGCAAGCGCCTTCCTGGTCAAGTACGGCGATCATGGGCCTCATTGAGATTTGGGGGGAGGCCTCCAATCTCCATGATCTCCACACTAGGCACAGGAATGCGGCCATCTATAGGCGCATGGCTGCCAGCCTGGCCACCAGAGGCCACATGCATACCCAGGAGCAGGTGCACAGCAAAATAAAAGAACTGCAGCAGGCCTATGCCAGGGCCTCCCAACCAGGGGCTGACCCAGAGGCCTGCCTGTACTTTGAGGCCCTGGACCACATCCTGGGGGGTCAGATGGTCCGTGCTCCCCTGGTCATCATCGACCCCAGGGCAGAGGGCCCTGCCCCTGACACAGGGGAAGAAGAGGAGGAGGACGACGGCAGCCAGGAGCCTTCAGGGAGCCTGCAGGGAGCCTGCCCTGCACCCAGGAACCCGGAGCCATCCCAGAGAGCCTGTCAGCAGCCTCATCTGAGGCCGGGGAGGCCTCCACAGTCCCCTTATGCGGAATGGGGGGGTGGGGAGCCCAGGGACCCTACCCCAGGGAGAGACACTGCACACTGCACTCCCTCCAGATGCCCCCTCTACACAGATGGTACAGACAACTGCCGTCCTTGCCTTGCAGATGGGAGCTGGGTTTCACCCACTGTGCCCCCAAGAAGAACTGACCACTTCTCTTGTTTCACCACAGCGCAACACCTGCGAGTGCAGGACACACCACCCCGCCTGGACCTTCCACCCGCACCCAGGCCATCAGGCACACTCACAACCAAGAGGAGTTCCAGAGGCATCAGCTGCACCTGCAGGGATGGCAGGTCCACAGCCAGGAGCAGTAGGTGCAAGAGGACCAACAGCTGCGGTGGAAGAGCTTGAGGGAGCTCCGGAAGCAGGGCCGGGAGCAGCTCCGCGAGCACGTGCAGGCCCTGGCAGACCGGTTGCTGACTCCTGCTGCTCCAGCTCCTGTGGCCACCCCAGCCATTGCTCCTCCTCTCACCCCTGCTCCCCCTCTCATTTCTTCCGCACCCCCCGTCCCTTCTGCCCTACCCTCCATACCCACTCCCCCCGGGAATGCCGAGGCCCCCACACCTGCAGTGCTGTGAGATGGGAGGGCCAGCAAGACCCCCAACCCTGAACTTCCCCTCCCCCTTCTTCCCCTTGCATCCCCCTTCCAGCTCCTTCCTCCCAGGTTTCCCTCCTCCCATCTCCCGCCCTCATTCCTACCCTTCCCCCACCCCAGTTATGTGAAATAAAGATATTTTTTTTGTGGTAACACGGGTGTTTTTATTGTAGATCAGGAAGGGGGGTTAGGGAGGGGAAAGGGGAAGGATGTGGGGGAGGACTATAAGGCCCCAGGCCCCAGTGGGGCACACCAGGGGGACTTCAGTCCTCGTCTGCCTGGAAGCTCTCCCGCAGGGTTTCCCGGATGTAGCCAGCCCCCCGAAGGGCCTCCTGGCTGGCAGCCATGTGGGGCTGTGTGTACTGGCCAGCCATGTGGTCAGTGTCTGTCATCCAGGCTCACAGGAAAGCCTCACCCTTTCTCTCACACATATTTTGGAGCACACAGCACACTGCCACCATGTGTGGAATATTGTGCTGGGAGAGGTTGATGTGTGTGAGGAGGCACCTAAACCATGCTTTCAGTTGGCCAAAGGCCCCCTCGACCACGATGCAGGCCCTGCTGAGCCTGGCACTGAAGGCCTGCCAGGAGGGGCTAGGGTGTCCCATGTAGGGCTTCATGAGCCAGGGCTGTAGGGAGTAGGCTGCATCCCCCACCAGTCAGACGGGCATGTCCACGTCCCCGACCCTGATGTGTGCCAGTTGGGGAAGAAGGTCCCAGCATGCAGCCTGTGGCACACGGAGGAGTTGCAGTACACCCGCTCGTCATGTGCCTTGCCCACCTTGATGTCCGTGAATTGGCCCCGGTGGTCAGACACGGCCTGCAGGATCACTGAGGAATACCCCTTCCTGTTGATGAAGAGGGAGGGCTGGTGGTCCGGGACATGGATGGGGATGTGCATCCCGTCAATTGCCCCCCCGCAGTTGGGGAAGCCGAGGGCGCCGAAACCCTGGATGACCGCGTCCAGGTCAGTGAGGTGAACGACTGTGTGGAGCAGCACCCTGTTGATGGCCTTCATTACCTGCAGAGACACACACACAAAACCGGGGGTCACTGGGGCGCCCAGGTGGCTGGGGGTGTTCTTTCTCCGCCACTGCCCCATGCCCCACTCTCAGGAGCAACTCCTGCTGCAATCGTGGCCACTGCAGTCATTGGTACAGCACTCATTGGTCACTGGGCACTGCAGTGGCCACGCAGGCAGTCTGTAGCTAGGCCGGGATGGACCAACCCCTCCCGGGAGGGCACTTACACCACCTCCCCCCCGTTTTCTCGGGGGCAGCCCATGTCCTCCTTGCAGCCCCCCGTCTTGGCCCAGTGACCAATGAGTGCTGTACCTGCATGAGCACTGCTCCAACGGTGGATCTCTCCATGCCAAAATGGTTCCCCAGTGCTCCAGGACGATGTGGTCCCACCAGTCGCTGCTGGTGTCCAGACGCCAGATGCAGCGGGGCACGCTGGCATCCGGGCACCGTTCCTCCAGAGCCCTAGGGGGAGCAGAGAGAGGGCCAGGGGGCTGGCCTGCAGCAGAAGGTGCCAGGCAGCCTCCAGCAATTGCTGCCAGGCTTGCAGCAACACATTCAGCATGAGCACTAGAGTGCCCAGAGGCAGCTCTCGCTGCATGGTGCCGACTGCAGCGGTGTCCCAAAGGAGATCGACCGAAGCAGGCAGAGAGGAAAATGCTTTGCTGTCCCTTGGCAAGGTAGGCAAGCAAGCGGGAAAGCTGAGAACTGGCTGTCCAGGGGGGTCCCTTTAAGCACGAGCCTCAGATAACCCCAGACAGCAGCCACACAAAGCAGATGCCCTGCTGGAACCGGTTTCAGCTGCCCTTAAATGCGATCCAGCATCCAATCAGTGTGGATGCACTATTTCGAAATAGCTATTACAGGTTAGTTTTTGGGTCTAGATGCGTTATTTCGAACTAGCTTATATCGAAATAACTAATTCGAAATAAGTTAATTCGAAATAATGATGTAGTGTAGACATACCCTGAGAGTTAGGATTTCCACAAGGGAAAAGTGCTTTGAGATATGGCCCTTGCTTTATGTAGGCAAAACCTCTTCTTTCACAAGAGCTATTGGATAATGCTCAGGACATAAGATTCTTTGTCATGTGAATAGTTATTCTGCAATGTTTACAGGCATCCATCTGGAGTTAATCTCCTGTTTTATGCTTCATCACCTCACTGACATCTGGATTTGCTCCATGAAATTTGCAACCCCCCCTAGATTATGTCATGCATCCTTTCTACTTTGTCATCCTTCAACTACTGTAGGACTATAGTATAAATGACACAGGTGATCAATCTTTCTGTTTAGGAGAGTTCCCATCACATTTCGCTGAAACTATGGTCTGATATAGGGAATCTGACAAGGTGTGAGACACCGGTAGTGTCTTCCCAGTGGCATATTCTTCATTGCAATGAAGCAATTTCGATATCCAATGGATATTTAGAACTTTGTTTACTAACAATGCAAATGACTGAATTTTTAGAAACTTGAAATATTGAGATCCTACAATACTTTGGGAACTTCTTGGACATCCATACACATTCCAAAATCTTTAACTTCCTTCATTTGGACATACATGGTTTAATTGTTTCAAAACCTTCTGGACAAACATGCGAATGGTTTCTAATCATGTCCAGATAATTCCAGCCTCAAATTCCCGCTATAAGCCTCTCATAAATAGTGTAACATGGTCATGATAAATTCACTTAATGAATTTTTTCCTAAAATTGATAACAAGTGGTGGCATTTCTAATATAGCATTAGGTTTTTTTTACTCCAAATCTTTTCCTCTTTACTAGGCATATGTTTTAAGAATTGAAGAAAGAAATGCTGTATCATTTTTCTGGGTACTGTAAGTGAATTTAGGGAGGACATTATGCCTCTTAAACTCAAGCCCACATCATAAATTGTAAGCCACATTTGTGGCCAACAATGATAAATAGGTTGGCTATGTCTACACTGCAGGCTTGTTGCGCAAGAACTTTATGCGCAAGAGTTCTTGCGCAAAAGTTCTTGTGCAAGAGCACGTCCACACTGCCATGTGCTTTTGCACAAGAGCATCCATAGCACAAAAAGGCCTCTCTTCTAATGATCTACTGTAAACTTTCTTGCGCAAGAAGGGGCTTGTAGTGTGCAAACATTTATGTACATGCATCTGGCAATGTAACTATTCATGTATAATGTTAAGTTTAAGGATAGGATAAATGTCTCTAGGATTGGCACCTTAGGTTTCTCAAAAGAAATTGCCTGATTTTCAGATGTGTTAATACACCAAGATTTGGAAACCTGAGTTTAAAACCTTTAGCCATGGTCACGCAATATTTTGTACTCGGGCAATAAATGCAAGCCAGTCTTGAGAATTTTGAGCTATCTGTAATGCTGGTATCAGAATATACATTCTAAATGTATAGGTCTTTTATATCTCTGTATTATATGCTTAATTGTTCTATTTGGTAAGGCAATAAGACATTGGATTAAAATCCTCATTAGTTTTGGCTTTGTTGTACTTTTAAAAAAATGATGGAACTTTAGTGCAGCATATTGCTCTAATTTTTTTTATAATTGTTGACCATTGTTTTTCATTGAAAAAGTTTTGAAAACATCTATGGCAGTCTGTGGTCCAGTTTTGAAAAATCACTGGCACTGACTGGTCAGTGACAATGGATATATCTACTTTGATAAGTAAACCCAGGGTTATTTGAACTTGTGTCAGAGTGAGATACTCCAAGGGTTGAGCATCTACTGATTATCAACACTAGGTTAAAAATTTTCCGGGGGGGGGAGCAAGCCAGTATAGCGGTACAAAAGTGCCTGGAGCATTCAGTACAAATGGATTAAAACAGCCTAGGTTTAACTGTAGTAATAACAAAAACAGATTTATCACTTGAATTAAATATATTTTACATTACAAATTAAAAAATTATGGGTATGCTGTCTACATATCCGACGTTAAAGCACTGCCTGCCACGGCAGCTTTTTAACATGGCTATCTAGTTGTGGCACCACCAGAGTGGCAGAGATCTCTCAGCACTGTAACAAATTCCTCCACAAGGGGAATAGCTCCCAGCACTGGGAGCACAGATCCCAGCACTGTAGCACTGACTACGCTGCTACTTTACAGAGCTGAAACATGTTGCTTAGGGTGAGTGGGTTTTTTTTACATATTGGGTGAATGGGATGCAGAGGGATACATGAAGTTAAGAGTGTATCCCTCTGCATCCCATTGGAAGTGTTGAGATTGGAAGTAATGCAACCATACCAGTAAGACATTTAAATTACTTTCACTACTGGAATGTTCTAATCCAAGGCCCAAACCTGGGGCTCCAGTATTGCTGCTGCAGATGCAAACCCAACCAACCTAACAGCTGCCCAAAATGAGATTGTCCTTTGTTTGAGGTGTAGTGTGGGAAAATGTGATTGCCCATCTTGCACATAACAAGATGTTCGAATAGCCTATTGACACAGCCTGCCATGTTATTATTGTGATCTGTGTGTTTCCAGCAAGCATAGCTAGCAACATGGAGGAAGCACCATGTGTAGAACTCTTCTCATTTGCACTTTCACTCCTGTTTCAGGAAACAGACAGAGCTTCTATAAGGCACACATAAACACACTGAAATTGTATTTTCATCACAATAGTGGAATTAAATGGAACATTTAAACACTGGCTTGTTGAGCTGCTGTGCTAGAACAAGGGTAGCTATGTAATGCAAACTGTGCTTTTTCAAAAGAGAGCATCCAGACTGCCTGGGTGCTCTCTTTCGAAAAAGCGGCTTGCTTTTTCGAAAATACTGGTTGTAGTCTAGATGCTTTTTTTCAAAAGAGACTTTCAGTCTAAATGTAGCCTGATTTATCTGATTACTCCTCTTGGGCAAGCGAAGAAATAAACTTGTACGAAGGGTGAACTTGAGCATGACTGAGCTTTGTTTATTAGTACAGATTCTTAATGGTAAGATGGCATTCACATACATTCTGCCTTTATGCTGATTGGTTAGAGGCAGGCTGCAAGCATGGCATAGATTGCTTTTGATCTCGCAGGTGGCTGGAATGCTGGCCAGGTGACAGCTTCGCAGAGGTTGGCCATGAAGGCAAAAAGGGTCCCCGGAGGTCCCTGCGAATCTGCAGGAGGGCTCTACTTCTTTGGGGGCCATTCTCGGGCTTGGCATGCTGTTACATCTTTTCTGATCTGTCTGCTTGTCATGTTAATTTAAACATTTTGCAGGATCCTTTCTTGCCTTAAAATAGGTGCCAAATGGCCTTGTGATTGGGTGTTCCTCATTCACACTTCCTCATGACTTCTTTAATGATACATACATATTCATAAGCATGGATACAATTAATTTATCAGAGCAGTGGCAGATTCTTAAGCAAGCAGAGGGTGCAATTCAAGTATCTTTTTTGAATCTATTTTGAAATAGCTTTTTTTGAAATTTGGCATGTCTACACAGCATCAAATTTCGAAATAATGTGCTATTTCAAGCCATCCTTTATCCCTCATGCAACGAGGTTTATCAGATGGTGAAATAGCCATGCTAACTTAACCACATTTGTTCTCGAAGTCACTTTTATTCTATATAACAAGATGACAACTAAGAGAGGAAGGAGGGGGCTACATTAAGGGCCAGACGGGAGGGGAACACTGCCAGCTACAATCAACAGTTTGCTTTTATAGTAAATGAAGAAGCAGAACCATGGTAATTTCCAAATGAGAGGACATAAAAGTTTATAAGTAGGAAGAGCACCATGAGCTGAAATACAGTATGTTGCCATTTGATAGTTGGACTTAAATTTATATATTTTGAATATTTTACATTCTTCCTGATAGGAACTACATATTATATAATGCACAGAAAATGCAATATATTTTACATGGAATAAATAAATTGCTGTTTATATAATGTGTTTCACTAAACTTCCAGGGAGTTGTTCGGAATAACAACTACCTTTGTTCCAGATGAACACACTGCTACTCTCAGAATAATGCATGGTATTTAATACCAGTACAGAGGAGCGGATTTTTTTAAAGGATGGATTTCTGTGCTTAAAATCTTCCAAACTCCTTTGATGAATATTCATATTAGCAACTAAGCGAGGAAACACTATGCTTCCTAATGTTACTGAAATAGATTTGTAGAATATATTAGGTCTGATTTCTCTCACATTGGCATGAGGTTTTGATTCTACAAGTTGCTGAAAACTCTGCCTCCAACAAAGGCACTTAAATACCTACATTGATCTATGTTTAGAAGTAGTGAATATGACAACAATGGCAAATGCTGATAGACATTTCTGTTGGATGATGATAAACTTCTAATAAAATTCTCTTCATTTAACATGATTGGTTTCTTTGTCTAGAAAGAATTACATTTATTTATTCTTTACTTTTGAATTATATGCACTGCAAAGAGTTTTAGAGCTTGGTTCGTAGTATATGTTAAATGACATAGATCCATAAAACTCAGTGTATCGCCACTGCACTGTTATTTTGAGATACAGTCAGTCCCCGGGTTACGTACAAGATAGGGACTGTAGGTTTGTTCTTAAGTTGAATTTGTATGTAAGTCGGGACTGGCATCCAGATTCAGCCGCTGTTGAAACTGACCAGCAGCAGGCTGAATTGGACACGTCTGGGGCAGAGCAGCTGGGGTGCTGCTGGGTTGGTCCCGCAGCGCCGCTCTTTGGCGCTACTGGACCAACCCTGCAGCACCTCAGCTGCTCTGCCCCAGGTGTCCCCAAGTCAGCCTCTGCTGAAACTGATCAATGGCTGATTCCAGGAAGCCTGGGTTGGTCCAGTAGTGCCACACCTCGGTGCTGTGGGACGAACCTGGCAGCCCCCAGCTACTCTACCCCAGGCGTCGGCGAGAAAAGCCTGGTCTGCTGGAGGGGGGGGCACATTAGCTTCCCCCTAGCAGACCAGGGAGATACAGAACGGCTTTTCTCGCTGTGGAGGACGTGGGCGGTGGGACCGCGGCACGTCTCGGCGGTCCCGCCACCCGTGTCCTCCATGGTGAGAAAAGCTGCTCCACGTCTCCTTGGTCTGCTGGGGGGGCGCTAGCTCCACGTCTCCCTGGTCTGCTGAGGGGAAGCACCCCCCACGCTGCCAGAGGCGGCGACAGTGGGGGAGGCACCCCGCACTAGCAGGGCCCCACTCCCCCCAGTTCGTAACGATGGCTCCGACTTAAATCGGACCCACGTAACCAGGGGACTGCCTGTAACTCGTGTTATTTCGAAACAACAATGCGAGTGTCTACACAGTCATTCCATTATTTAAAAGTAATTTTAAAATAACGGATGCCTTATTCTGAAATCTGTAAACCTCATTCTATGAGAAATAACACCTATTCCAAAATAGATATTTGAATAAGACATGTATAGATGCTCCACTGCTGCTATTTTGAAATAACCCCTCACCAGGGCCATTCTAAGTTATTCCTACCTAGCAGCTCCTGGAACTTTAAATCGAGATAGCATGTCTACATTAGGGAGTCCTGCCTTGGACTAATTTTGAGGCTTCCCTGCAGTGAAGACGTGCTATTTTGAAATAGGCTATTTCAGAATAACTTTTCCAGAATAACTTATTTCAAAATAAGCATGCAGTGCAGATGTACCCTAAATCTAGCTAAGCTGGTTTACCACAGCTATGCAAGGTAGAATCTTGTACCATTAACATGATGGTTTTGAGAAACTCAATTCTGGATCCTATATTAAGGCCTGGAACTATGTGAAATTTTGGTTTTTGTTTTGTTTAAAGGCTAAACTTAGAAAATGAGTAAAAATTTGCTACAGGTTGACCAAAAAAAATTGATCCACAAGAAATAAAACATTTCATTTTGGTTCTGGATTTTACTTAGCCCCTTCTAAGAATTCAATTTAGGCAATTTTGATACTTTATTTTGTAATGTTTCATTCTGAAAATGACAAAATGCAACAATTTGACTTAAAATATACTATTCACCAGACTATTGACCAAATTTGACATGAATTCATAGATAGTTTTAGTCAACTCAAAATTGCATAGCTTTGTGAATATAACATTTGTCAAAAAAATTGCCCATCTTTGCAAAGTATCCACTCTTGCTCAAAGTACCCACTCTAGCTCTCTACAAAGTATTTACTCTTACAGTAGTTTCAAAAGGTTTCATTACTGGACCATAAATTATTCTAAAAATGAAAAAAAAAGTTTCAAGATTAGTTAGATGACTGTAAATCACCACGTTTACAATGATAGATCTTACTTTGGAATTTGTCTTATCATTGGTCATATTATACTTTATTAGTTCAGCCTGACAGGCTAAAAGTCTGTCTTGTTTCTCCCTATGAATTCTTTTTTTAAAATAATAATTTAGCATTCATTGTTATTCACAGCATACAGCTACTTAATACATCATGGCTACGTCTACACTGGCATGATTTTCCGGAAATGCTTTTAACGGAAAAGTTTTCCGTTAAAAGCATTTTCAGAAAAGAGCATCTAGATTGGCACGGACGCTTTTCCGCAAAAGCACTTTTTGCGGAAAAGCGTCCGTGCCAATCTAGACGCTCTTTTCCGCAAAAACGCCCCGATCACCATTTTAGCCATTGGGTCTTTTTTGCACAAAACAGTACTGTGCTGTCTATACTGGCCCTCTTGTGCAAATGATTTGTGTAAGAGGGCTTTTTCCCGAATGGGAGCAGCATAGTATTTCCGCATGAACACTGACGATTTTACATGAGATCATCAGTGTTCTTGCGGAACTTCAAGCGGCCAGTGTAGACAGCTGGCAAGTTTTTCCGCAAAAGCCGATGAGTTTGTGGAAAAACTTGCCAGTCTAGACACAGCCCATGAGAAATTAAGCGTAGTTTTGAAATTTCTTGAATCAAAATCAATTGAGCACTTTATAAATGTTTTCATTATGTATTGATTAAACTATTATGATTTACCAATTCTGGATTAATTTGTTTATAACAAAATTGGAAATGGTAATGACTTTTGTTGTATATCTGTTAATATGATCAAAAGGACCAGAACACATTTCTGCCATTAATCAAGCTTTCTTGGGGCTTTCTTTTGTCATTAGTTTTAATATCCTGTTTTTAATCTGTAAGATACTGTAAGGTATTGATACAGATTATTTGTCAGGCAGATTCAAGTTATCAATGATATTTTTATTACTTTTCAGCGCTAAATTTTAACCCTTGTTGTATTGGACATTGGAATGGTATAATACATAATATTTATAAGAGTAACTTCATTTTCAGTATTAGAAAATTATTTCTTAAGACAGTACTCAGAAAATCATGGACGAACATGATAAAAAAAACAGAAAAAACAAACAAATCGAAGCTATGATGTTTGATAGAGGAAAAGACTATACTTTGTGCACTTGGACTGGTACTCTTAATTTTCTATTTTTTGTAGACTGTCTCCTTGTTTAGGGATTGAATATACATTACAGTTTCAAACAATGAGGTTTATGTAATCTTTTTTAATATCCTCTGTTGGAAATGAGTGATAGTACTATTAATATAAAGTCTCTGTCCTCCAACTCTGCGGACATTTTACTAAACATTATAAGTAAGGTTTTCCAAATACTTTGTGTTGATCTAACAAAACTAAAATTACCACTAAATTCAATAGGATCTGAGTTAGGCCAATGGTGAATGCTTTTAAACATGCCACTCCACGTTTCCAAAATATAAATTGAAGTCACTGAGATCCTGATCCTGCAAGTGAACCTTTAGATTATTTGCAGAATCACAGAATAAATCTCTCTGAGTATGTCTACACTAGCTTGTTAGTTCGAGCTAGGTAGGCAAATGAGGGCATCCGGAGTTGCAAATGAAGGCCGGGATTTAAATATCCCGGGCTTCATTTGCATGTTCCCGGGCGCCGCCATTTGTAAATTCCCCTGAGTCTGAACTAACTGCCCGCGGCTAGACGCGACAGTTAAACGTTAATTCAAACTAATTCCTTAGTTCGAATTAACTATTACTCCTCATTCCATTAATCAAGCATTCCATGAGGAGTAACAGTTAATTCGAACTAAGGAGTTAGTTTGAATTAATGTTTAACTGCCGCGTCTAGCCGCGGGCAGTTCGTTCAGACTAAGGGGGATTTACAAATGGCAGTGCCCGGGAACATGCAAATGAAGCTGCCCTCATTTGCCTACCTAGCTCAAACTAACGAGCTAGTGTAGACATACCCTCTCAGAGTGGAGAGAACAATATTTTGTTTACATTTTTAACTTTTACAGTTAAACAGATCAGTTCTTTGCAGACAAATATTAGCAAGTTTAAAGTGATGGTAAAGTAATGTTATATCCCTAAAAGTAGAATTTCAGGAAAGCATAATTGACTTCTCTTGGTTCACAAAGTCATTATAGATGAGATTATTATATACATATAGTAGAGCTGTTCCACAGAAAATCATTAGCAATTTTCCTCTCTTGTGTGCTATTTACAAAATATTTGTTGACAATTTCCAGTTGTTCAGACTCTACTGAGACAAGGTACAGTGCAGAGATCATCAGTAAAGGCTTCCTTCACATCACCTTACCAATAGACCATAACCAATCACAATACGTATTATATGACATTTCCAAGGGTACGTCTAGACTACCGGGTTTTGTCGACAGGAGTTTTGTCGACAGGAGTTTTGTCGACAAAACTTCTGTCGACAAAGAGCGTCCAGACACATTGAGTTCTGTCGACAAAGCAAGCTGCTTTGTCGACAGAACCCTGTAGTCTAGACGCAACGCTACGGGCAATAACACCTTCTGTCGACAGAACTCTGTTGACAGAAGGTGTTATGCCTCGTAAAATGAGGTATACCAGCGTCGACAAAACTGCTGAGTTCTGTCGACGTTATGTCGACAGAACTCAGCGGTAGTGTAGACGCTGGTATAGTTTTGTCGACAAAAGTCCACTTTTGTCGACAAAACTCAGTAGTCTAGACACACCCTAAGAGTGAGAGGTAGTTAACTCTTCCTGACACTGAGTCTTTGACCTCTCTGTTGAGACTGCCAATAAGGGTTGTAATTAAAATGGTGGTTTGTCTGCCGTAAACTGAGTTAAGATCAGCTCATAGCTTTTGTCTTAAAGGAATGTCAACTGAGTTGAAGTGGAGGGTGAGTGTATAAAGAAGGACATATAGTGGGCATTTTTAGGACTTTGAGTGCTTCACAGGATGCTCTGTGAAGTGAAATATAAAACAAACAAAAACACCTACGTATTTGTGAACCTGTCAGGAAAGAAACCCTTATTACTCTTTGGTTTTGACTTAAAAATAACTGATTGACATCATTATGAAAACAAAGGCATAATTACTGGAGATTAAATTCATTTTATGGGTCAAATGAGACATGATAAACTGGAGCAAAAATGAAACTGGGAAACAGTTGAGAAACACAAATTAATTGCTAGTCCTGTTGGGATTTTTGGCCTTTGACATACAATTACATTATTCATAATTTTTAAAGTATCCTTTTGATTCTACTCACTAGTGAATGCTTCAATCTCCTCTCCTCTTTCACATACAAAAGAGGGAAAATATATATGGGAATAAAACATAAATAATCAGTTTTCATAAAAAAAGGAAAACCTGTTGTTTTTTAAAACCCAAACACTAAAGACTGAAGCACAGGCTGTATTCAGCATTTTTCATTAATAAGAACCTTCTCTTTCTTTTAATTTTTTAGAGATCACACATGTGCTTATACACAAATCTACTAGCACACGAATGTAGCAAAAAAGATGTTGGCTAATCCCTATTCTGCTGAAGCTTGTAATGTGTTGACAAATGGACAAACTCAGCAGCATACTTTCACCCTTCTAGCTATGGGCAAGAATGTTATACTAATAATGGATTTATTTTTCAGTTTGCAAGCAATTTAAAAAATGCTTTGAGCTTGACCAAAAGTTTCACTTTGATTTCAAGTCATGGCTTTTCTTTTTATATTTTTGAATTTTTTAAATATAAGGCAAAGAAATTCTCAAAAAATAATTTGACTAAAAAAATGTAAATGTTTATTTTTGAATATATTGAAATGAATATTTGAACCCTTTTTGGTGAGCAATTAATCAGAAACTGACATGAATTTGTAAAATGTTTGGTGCCATTGGAAAATAATTTTTGAAAATTTTTGTGTAATTCTAATGGGGAAAAAAGTATTAATCTTAAAATATGACAATTAACACACCCTGTCATGGTCAATTGCAGAAGAACTTTGTACGTGCGAGTTTAGGGGTGGGGAGGCCTGCATTCTTTCCCCCCTTTCCCTTTTCCCTATATCTGATGAGCCAGAAGCAAGTCTTTGGGAACATATGCCATTGTTGCCAGTAAAGCAAGAACAAGTATGAGATAAGGGTAAAGGGCAAGAACGCATAAACTATTCTGTTTACCCTGACGTACTGATAATGTAAACAGGGCCAAAGAACAAGAAGATCCAGATCAGAACCAGATTGATAACTAAGCCCTACATCAGCACTAATGAGTAACCCCTGGAAATTTCCAAACTGCCAAACAAGGCAGGAAAACTGTATTTAAGGCTGCCTCAGAGCCTAGCAAAGTGGACTTCACTGATGGGCTTTGGGTACCGGCACCTCGGAAGCTGAGACAACCTCCCACTTCATCCAAAGCCTACCTGGGGTCCCAGGCTTGCAGGAAGGGATGTAAGATATGCCACTTCTTTGTTATGTTGCTCTTCCATTTATGGGGCACAGCTGTTAGCTGTCAGGAAATAAACTACTTGTGTTTGACAGATACCTGTGTGGCATATTTTGTATTTTGGGAACCCAGTGTCGGACCTTAGACTTACTCTGGCTAGCTACACACCCTTTCAAAAAAAAACCCCATCACCCTGCAGATGGATTTGTGCAACGTTCTCTGGTGGCCAACCTATCCACTTGTTTCATACTAAAAAGGGACAGAGGACATGTAACAACATGGAGGACTTCCCATGGGAAACTCCCTAACAGCAACTTCATGCAAGACAATTTCACCTCATGCAAGTACATTGATCACTATGGTGATAATGTATACAGGCAGAGAGTTGTCCTCTCATGTATTCAGGACCCTAATAATTTAAGGTATTATATGTATATGCTAATATATTAAATTCTACCTAGAACCAGGTTTGTGGTTCTCATGTAATAACATTCCTGTTATTAACATTCCTGAGCCAGCTTTGCTCTCAGGACAGACTTAAAATAGCTTCATTTAGTACACAATTCAGCAAATTGCTCTAAAGAAGACCATTTTCACAGACAGAAGGTCTGCATCCAAAAGAAAAGGCTACAAACAGACAAAGATGATAAAGAGCCACCCCAAATACTAATCACTAAACAACTACTGGAGAAGTATTGGAGCTGATTGGAGTTGGGAATGCAGGGTAAAGGCTTGCAAACATGTTTGTGAATTCCTCTCCCCCCTCCCCCTGCAAAATAATTCAAAACTTGAAAAACTCATACCAGTTCTGGGTGATTGCAAACTTTGCAAACTTTGAAAGGCACCTTCAACTAAAGGAGCAGATATAAATAACCTTTGCCATTTCTTCTGGATAAAGTATTCAGTTATTTGTATGGGGCAAGGTAAAATAGAGAGATAGAAGTAGGTGTCATAAGCATATTAGAAGCATCAAAACAGGTGTCTCTTCTTTGCTCTTCCAGTAACCTCTCTACACACTAAAGAGGATGACAAGATGGAGCTAATTTGACTGATCACTTCCTACAATTCTCATTTCAGACATAACTGTGCAGTCCTTACATAGACACAAATCACATTTGATTTTATACTACATCTTGTCTTAATAAAGATTTCAAGATTGTGCCCTGAGTTTACTTTTAGAATCACTCAAACAAGAATGCTAGTGCTGCTCAATTGAAATAAGATCATGCTTCTAAGAATCTAAGGAATCTGAGGTACTGTTTCAAAGTATCATGCAATTTCTATGGGCCTAATATTGCAGACCTTTTCCAAGCCAATATTAAATTTTATTGTATTTTTCCTTCGGTGAAAATTAAAGATAATTCTTAAAAAATTCTCTACTTAAGAAGAAACATATTTTAATTTTCATCCAGAACAAAACATTGGAAAATTAAAGATGGCTTTTATTTGTGTTGCTCCCAGTACGAACTGGGGAATACATTTAGTTTCATCTTCAAATCCTTTCTTTCAATTTTCCCACTGTATTTCTATTACATCAGTGGAAACATGCAGTTACTCTCCAATGGCCAAAATAAAATGTCTAGATTTCTGCAGATATTATTATCTAATAATCTTGTTTGCTAGTAGATAAAGTTAGTAATTCAAATATATTAACTTCAAATCCTGTTGCAAGATTGTTCTTTTATTAAAATTTCTATTAACTTTGTTTCCAACAGTGAGATTCTAGATTAATTAATACTTACATTTAAAAAGAAAATGAGAAATGGTACTTGATGCAAAATAGTTCAAATGTAATCATTAAAAATGATGCCATGAAAAGGGATAGTTTGTCCACATAAACAGACATTTTGCAAAAGGTTATAGCTTTGGAACTCTTCTGTATTTGTTACTCAATATGCAGGATGAATTAATTGATCAGGGACCAAAACCAAATTAAGGAAAAACAATTTTTATTCCTGCAGAATTTCACCAACTTTTTTTATGTAGTGTTAATCTAACAAAAGAGGCTTGGCTTTTTATACTCTCTTGAGTTATGCCTACACTAAAGTTCTTTTTCGGGAAAAGGTACACAAATTGAGAAGCACAATTTGCGTACCTTTTTCCAATTCTTTTTTTGGAAGAGGCTTTTCCAACTTCTATTTGGGGCCAAATGTGGGAAAAGCCTCCTCTTTTGGAAGAACCCTTTATTCCTCATAAAATGAGGAATACAGAGCTTCCAAAAGAACCTGCCCACTTTTCAAAAACTGATCCAAAAAAGCAGACACATTCCCTGGATGCTCAGGGACCTTTGGTATCCTGGAAAAACTCTGTAGTGTAGACATAAACTTGGAGTTTAAGGTCAAATGAAGAGACTCTCAGATCCTATAATCTGAATTGCTGAATATCACAGATCATTGACACAACCCAGGACTCAACTCTTTCTAAGGGAATATCTACACTGGGAAATTATTTTGAAATAACTTATTTCAAATTATTCACTGCTAAAATAACAATTTTGAAATAGACTATCTAAACTAGAGGAAGCCTTAGTTTCAGTTTCAGTAAGCAGGCTCCGTTACTGTGGACACACTACCTCGACTCTTCAGAAGAGAAGAGTGAAGGGGGATTTGATAGCAGCCTTTCACTTCCTGAAGGGAGGTTCCAAAGAGGATGGAGAAAGGCTGTTCACAGTAGAGACCGATGGCAGAACAAGGAGCAATGGTCTCAAGTTTCAGTGGTGTAGGTCTAGGCTGGAAATTAGGAAAAACTGTTTTACTAGGAGGGTGGTGAAGTACTTGAATGGGTTACCTAGGGAGGTGGTGCAATCTCCATCCCTGGAGGGTTTTAAGTCTCAGCTTGAGAAAGCCCTGGCTGTCTCGGTTGATTTATTTGAGACTGGTCCTGCCTTGGGTAGGGGGGTGGACTTGATGACCTCCTGAGGTCTCTTCCAGCTCTATGATTCTATGACTTATAGTCCCAGGAAGCACTGGGGAGTAATTACTTTGAGTGACTCTGGGGAGTACTTATTTTGAAATAGCAGTAGTGGAGCATCTGCATTAATGCTATTTCAAAACAACTATTTCAAAATAAGCATTATTCCTTATGGGTACGTCTACACTTGCTCCCTAGCTCGAGATAGGGATGCAAATATAGCTGACGGAAGTTGCTAATGAAGTGGGGATTTAAATATCTCGCGCTTCATTAGTATAATCTCACCTGTGCACTATTCCAATCGCCAGTTGATTCGAACCAAGAAGTGTGCACTGGGCCACATTAGTTCGAATCAAACCCCTTTTGTCCTATCAAATTTAGAACTAAATTTTGTCTTCATTTTTTGAGGAGTAATGTTAGATCGAACAAGGGGGTTGAACCCCCTTGGTTCGAATTAACGTGGCCTGGAGCGCACTTCCTGGTTTGAATCAGCTGGCGCTCAGAATAGCATGCGGGCAAGATTATGCTAATGAAGCGTGGGATATTTAAATCCCCGCTTCATTAGCAATTTGGGTTGGCTACATTTGCATCCCTATCTCGAGATAGGGAGCAAGTGTAGACATACCCTATGGAAATAGCATTATTTTGAAATAACAAGCCCCTTATTTAGAAAAAAGGGGATTTATTTCAAAATAATTTCCTAGTGTCGGTCAGGGCTAGCAGAGTAAATGATCAATTAAACAAAACACAGTTAGTAATAACTTGGCTTCCTTTTTTTCCACTCTCCAATCTTAACTATTAGTGTATGAGGAGAAGAAGTCACAGCTAATTTCTATCTTATTTATCTTGACAATTTTGTATGACTCATCTTTTGTCTAAATAGAATGTGTTTAACATATCACCCAACTGTTATTTTGGGGTACATCAGTGTTTGGGTCTGAGACATCTTAGAAAAATGTTCAGACCCATTATTTCTCAGGTGTAAGTAGAACCTGAAAATCTGCAGATAACTGCTTTATATCCACAGGTATTCATGGATATGAATGCAGACATCCATACCTTATTTTTTGTAGATCCAGATAAAAATTTTGTGTCTAAACCCCTGCAAATTTGCAGATATCCACTTTATATCCAAGGGTATTCGCTCCACCAATGTGGATAGGGATACCCATGGATCATTTTTTCAGATGCAGATATGAATTTGGTATCCACACAGGGCTCTAGTTGTCAGTTTTTAGGGCTGTGCAGGAGACTGGATAGAAGCCAAGATTTTCTTTGCAGTTGCCTGCTTTTGACTATGTATGATAAAGTTGTCACCATCACCTTTTTATTTATTAAGTATTTTGGACCTAGCCAAAGTTTGACAAGGCATAAATCATTGTGACCGTGTTTGAGTTACTTCAGTCCTTCCATTCGTCATGTCTTGAAAGAGATCAGAATTTTATGAGACTCCCAGGCAGTGCTTCAGAACATTCCTCACTGGATGTGCTAACCAGTGTCAGAAAGAAGGCTCATCAAGCAATCCCTATTTCAGCAAGCAAGCCAGGTAAGAAACTGTGCCAGCCAGTGGCCCTGTTGGCCTTTGTTAATTTAAGCATAGAAAAGTTCTTCCAGTTTTCTAAATAGTCAAAAGGAGGCAACTGCAAATTTGTGTGGTTCTAGATACAAAATTTGTATCCATAATCAGACTAAGCAAACATCTCAGTATCTCCATTTACTTGTGGGTAAGGCAGGCTAAGAATGTGTTCAAAATCAAGCTTTGTTTGGAATAACTGAAATTAATCAGCATTAAGTGAATTGTGGTCCTTTCTTCATTAGCATTTGTTCTGTCATGCCACAATAGAAACAAGTGGAGGAGGGGAAGAGCTCAGTGGTTTGAGCATTAGCCTACTAATCCCATTGTTGTGAGTTCAATCCTTGTAGCAGCCAGTTAGGGATCTTGGGCAAAAATTTGTCAGGAGTGGTACTTGGTCCTGCTGTAAAAGCAGGGGACTAGACTTGATGACCTTACAAGGTCCCTTCCAGCTCTAGGAGATAGGCAATCTCCATTAATTTCTGAATCATAGCATGTTGTGTCTTTCAAATATTTTTCCAATAGATCTAGAAAAATAGTTCAATACCAGTAATGTCCCCTGAATTCAGATAAATCTGCTACTATGCCCTTCTAGGATTTGTCTGTTGTACATGTAGTTATTAGAGGCTCATTGTGTTGGTCTGCAGCATTTTTCATGACAATAAGTTATTCTACATGTCTTTGCTGGTTCCTCACCACCACACTGATTGTTTGGCTCATTCCTGGCTATTAGTTTGTCCCTGATGTCCTTCATGGATGTGATCTGGAATTTCTCCTGTCAAAGTGCTTGGGATGACAATGTGATCACTTGTAATCATTAGTCCATTGCATTGACTTAATGGTTCACCTTCAGCAAACTAGTGTTCTGCTGCAGTCACAGAGTAGTTACATACTTGAGTCTTCCTGTCTGAATGTAACTAAAAAGTTCTTGAAGTTGTTTTTCTGCAAATTTTTTTTTTTTGCAGGTACAGTCTCCTACCTGACTGGTTTGTAAACTTTAATGTGAGTATCCATGTGAACCTCTAGTGGTTTTTCTATTCTTCAGGGGTATATCTAGACTACAGGGTTTTATTGACAAAAATGGACTTTTGTGGACAAAACTATACTTGTGTCTACACTACCTCCGAGTTCTGTCGACAGTAACTCGACAGAACACAGCAGTTTTGTTGATGGCAGTAAACCTCATTCTACAAGGAATAATGCCTTTTTTCAACAGAGTTATGTCGAAAAAAGGTGTTATTGGATCCACACTGTGCTTTTTCAAGAGAGAGCATCTAGACTCTCTGTCGAAAAACTACTTGCTTTGTTGACAGAACTGGCTGTAGTCTAGGCGCTCTTTTTCAACAGATACTGTCAACAAAGCCTCTGTCGAAAAAAGCCTGTAGTCTATTCGTACCTCAGCTGTCTGAGTACAATGATGGGCTCTGTGACAATGTTTGCTATTACCAGATTTTTATCTGGTATAATAATAAGGAATAAGAACATAAGAACTTTTATACTGAGACAGATCAGTGGCCCATCCAGCCAGTGTTTTGTCTTCTATTAGTGGCCAATTTCAGATGCTTCAGACAGAATAAACAGAACTGTTCTCTATTGTTCACTCCTAGCATATGGTATGCAGAAGGTTAGGGACACCCAGACTATTAGATTGCAATCCTGACCATCTAGCTGATAACAATGTATTTTTACTCCATAAACTTTTCTAATTATGTTTTGAACTCAGTTATACTTTTGGCCTTCACAACATCCCCTGGCAGTTACCAACCTGTACCTTTAAAAGGGCTGGGAGGATGGTTGGCCAAATGAAAGGAACGGTGCTTTATGGCTGTGGGGGAGAGATGAAAACTGCTGCAAAAGGGCTCTGTGTGGTCTCTGGCTCATCCCCTAGCAACACGTGGTTTAAAAGGGACAATCCTGTGTCTGATGTCTTCCTTTTACATGCTGCAGGACCAACCCTCCCTCCCTTTAAGGTGGTAAAATACTAGGTTTGGTCAAGACCTGCTGTGGATATTATGCTAGTCACCCATTTTTAGGGGCACCTGGAAAGGAAATTTTCCCTTTCTACCATATTGGCTTGGGTGCAGTTGGGGTTTTTTCACCTTTCCACAGCAAGTTCAGGAAGGGTGCTGCCCCCACATGTAGGCTAGAAGTCATAACTCATTATTTAAGTGTAGGGTGAATGTCCCATGCAGGGATGTGGATGGAAAAACCCCAACTGCACCCAAGCCAATATGATAGAAAGGGAAAAATTCCTGTCCAGGCACCCCTAAAAATGCATAATGTCCACTAGCATAATGTCCACAGCAGGCCTTGATCAAACCTAGTATTTTAAATCCTTTTGCAGGTGGTTTATCTCATCACTCATAGGAAAGGTATATAGTGATGAGATAAATCACCTGCAAAAGGATTTAAAAAGAGGTGTTTGTTAAAGGAACAAAAGGGGGTGGTTTGGAACTCCTGTGATTGATATGGCAGGGGCCAACCTCCCATTCTTATGGCCCACTTTAACCCTCCTACGAGAGGGGTGTATGGTAACGTTGTGGTGATAGATTTGCTGATGGGACCAGGAAGGGGAAAGAGGTCCTGGCAATGAATTTCCTGAAGGGATGTGGATGGAAAAATTGGGAAGTTTTGTAACCTGCCCCCCAGGTGATTATGGAATAAAGATAGGGTTATCTGCAGCATACATTTTTATCTGCCAGGTAGTCCCAGACATTTAATAATAAAGATGTAGCCCGATTAAATCCATGTCAAATGTCTCTTGATCTTCTTTACATCAGTGGCCAATATGTTCCACAGCTTGACTGCATTATGTGAAGTGCTTCATTTTGTTTCTTATAAACCTGCTGCTTATTAATGTTATTGGGTGACCCCCTGCTTCTTGTGGTTTGTGAAGAAGTAAATACCACTTCCTTATTGATTTTCTCCACATGATTCATGATTTTATAGACATCAGTCATATTCCCCATAGGTACCTCTTTTCTCAGTTGTCCCACTCTTTTTAATCTCGCCTCACATGTAGGCTGTTCCATAATATTTTTTGCTGCCCTTCTCTGTACATTTTCCAATTCTAATATTTCTTTGAGAGGGGATGCCCACAATTGTTGACAATATTCCAGGTGTGGAAGTATCATTGCTTTATATAGTGACATTGTAAATTGTATTGTCCTATTATCTATCCCTTTCTGAATGGTCCCTGACTTCCAGCTAGCTTTTTTGATTGCCGCTGCAGACTAAGTGAGTGTTTTCAGAAAACTAGCCATTATGGCTTGTTCTTGAGCAGTATACAACATTGTAGAAGAATAGCTGAAATTATGTTTTTCAGTAAGCATTAATTTGCATTGATCAGCATAGGATTTGATCTGTCAATTTCTTACTGTCACGCTTTTCTTTAAATATACATTTGTAACTCATAACATACTGCTTTGGCCATAAACATCTTCAGTAATTTTGTTTCATCTTCAAATTTTGCTACCTTACTATTTACCCATTTTCATGGTAAAGTATGAATATGCTGAACACCTCTGGTTCCAGTAAAAATCCCTGGGGACTCTATTATTTACCTCTCTCCAGTCTGAAAACTGACCATTTATTCCTACTTGTGTTTTCTTTCTTTAGTAAGTTACTGATCCATGAGAGGAGCTTCTTTCTTATTCCATGCCTGATTACTTAACTTAACAACTTTTGGTGAGGAACATTGTCAAAGGCTTTCTGAAAGTCCAGGTATACTTTATCCGTTGGATTACTCTTGTCCATATGCTTGTTGACACTCTCACGGAATTGTAAGATATCAGCGAGGCACGATTTACCTTTACTAAACAACATATATGTCTGACAATTCTGTTCTTTACTAAAGTATTAACCTATTTGCCTGCTACTAAAATTATCTGACTATACTGCAAGAAGGACAGGAGACAGTTGATATTGTTTTAATGAGGCCACAACTTTATTATTAGATAACTGGGGATACCCTTCAGATTAAATGTTCAGTGTAAGTAACCCCATTTCATTTAATAACTACTCAGTAAGATGTCCACCAGCATTGCTTTTCCCCTCCTGATCTCGTAGAAAACCCATTGCTTGGACCTTACCATTCCCCCAATTTTTGGAGGATTGGAGAGCATTTAAAAAAGGAGGGTCAACCCCCTTTCTTCTATGAACCCCCACCAGGCTGTTCATAGAAGACCCAAATTCTCCTTGCCCCATTTCAATGCTTTAACCAACACCTCCTTTTTTAAAATTCCCATGGAGAACCTGGACTAGAAAACCACCCCACACTTACACAATGAGTTGTGACATAAAGGCTAATTCTATTGACAACTCATGTCAAGAAAGCCCATTCCTGAACCCACTGTGAGGAAGGTGGGGAAAAAACAACCCTCTGCCTAGGCCAATCAGTTGATAAGTGAAAAATTCCTTTCCAGCCACAGCAGGTCCTTATCAAACCTTTCTCTACCTGAAAGGGAGAAAGGGCAAGAATTGCCTCACTTGCTCCGGAAAAAAGCTTCTTCTGCCAATGTTTACCTCTTTTCAATCCTTCCATAGTTTTGGTTCCAGATGATGAGTCAGATGCTACACTGAGCCATTCCCTGCTTCTGCAGTATCTTCTGACCTTTCTCTTCCCTGCCCCCTTTCCATCACTGTTCCCTTTCCATTAGCTAGCTGGACAACCTCCTCCTTTTTCCTCTTCCTGTTAAAGGTGCAATGTGGTCACTTTTGTGACAATTACTTTAAATTTCCATTGAATGTCTCCGATTAGTTCCCATAATAGAAGAACTAGAGGACACCAAATGAAGTTAATGGGTAGCAGATTTAAAACTAATAAAAGAAAGTTCTTCACACAGCGCATAGTCAACCTGTGGAACTCCTTTCCAGAGGAGGCTGTGAAGGCTAGGACTATAACAGAGTTTAAAGAGAAGCTAGATAATTTCATGGATGTTAGATCCATAAAAGGCTATTAGCCAGGGAATAGAAATGGTGTCCCTGGTGTCTGTTTGTCAGAGGTTAGAGATGGATGGCACGAGACAAATCGCTTTGATCATTGTCTTCAGTCCACCCCCCTCTGGGGCACCTGGCACTGGCCACTGTTGGCAGACATGCTACTGGGCTAGACGGACCTTTGGTCAGACCCAGTACAGCCTTTCTTATGTTCCTAGGGATGATCTAGATGGTGCTTGGTCCTGCTGTAAGGACAGGAGTCTGGACTTAATGCCTCTTGCGGTCTATGATTTTTATTATTCTTCGTCTCAAAAATTCACTTTGGTGTTTGCATCGACCAACTTTTTTATTCTTGTTTAGTTTAAGCTCCCTGATTAACCCTAGAACTTCCCTAAACGTGTTCTTTCACTGAGTACTCATGTACTAAACTGTCACAATAAAGAGAATCCCATTCATTTTCTTACGCAGTTCTGCCATCTTTCTTTGGAACATTTTAGAAGTGAGCTCCTTATCTCACTTGCAGTTTAACAGGTTTTGTGGATCTCACACCGGGACCTAGTAGCAAGCCCAACCAAATGACACTGGCTCTATGTAACATCAGGATATGATATAGTCGATTGCATGCAGATTTTTGTCTCTTGTCATGCAAGAAATTATTTCTTTATTTTAATTATTTCTTTTAGGGATTGGAGTGCTTTTTACCTATACTGCACATCTCAGAGCAGTTTTTATAGTACATGGTCAAGGGCAACCCAAAGGCTAGTGCCTCTTGATGATACTGACATGGTTTAAGAGACAATTGCTATATGAGAGGCCATGGACATATGCCTGGGAACCTTCCTGTGTTGTGGGTGAGGCAGCAAAGCAAGTTGCTGGTGCCTTCTTGTGCTGGATATCCATGACAGGTACTCCATAGAGAAGGCATCAAGTGACCAGATAAATAGCCTGGTAAAGGACTGAAAAAGAGGTATAGATAAAGGAACATAACTGGGAAGGTTGATGGGGAGTCCTACAATTAATACAGCAGGGAGCCATTCTCATAGCCCATCTGCTTCACTCATAGAAGGTGGAAGCCCAAGTAATGATGTGAATAAACATGATTTTGCCTGCCCTTTATATTTTATCTGCTAAGTAGTCCCAAACATCTGTATAATAATGTTAGGGCCTGATTATAATTCATATCTAGTGTCTCCTGTCCTTTTTTTGGTATATTGATACAAACCACATAAGACATTTACCTTTAAGAATACAATAGTTCCTGCCAGTTTAGGAAGGAAGACTTATAGTGTTGTGTGTAGGTGTTTCGAAAGAAGCCTCTCAGGGTTCAATTTTGGTCTTATGCTGGAGGAAAACACAAAATCACCATTGATGAAATTTGCAGATGACACAAACTGGGGAAGGTGTAAATGAGAGGCTCCTGGTAGAAAAGGACAGGTGCCTAGTACAAAATGATCTAGATTGCTTGGGAAATTGGATATAACCAAACAACACGCATTTTAAAACAGACACATGTACATATATAAACATATTAATTTAAGAGCAAAGAATGTAGGCAATAGTAACTGCATGGGGGACTCTATCCTGGGTATTTCTGACTCCAACTAAGACTTGGGGGATAGAGTGGATTATCAACATAATGGGAGTTCCCAGTACAACACTATGGTCATGACAGATAATGTGATCCTTGGATGCATAACCAAGGGAATCTCTAATAGGCATAGAGAGGTTATATTTGACTTTGAGGAATTCAATTTTTTTTATATAATTTTGATACGTCACAGCAATATTTATATTAAGCATTCTTTTCATAACAATGTCAATTTTCACAGTTGCAGAAATTTATGCAAACTCAATTATTTAATGATATTAAATACAGGACTATGTAGCACTTTAAAGACTAACAAGATGGTTTATTAGATGATGAGCTTTCGTGGGCCAGACCCACTTCCTCAGATCAAATAGTGGGTCTGAGGAAGTGGGTCTGGCCCACGAAAGCTCATCGTCTAATAAACCATCTTGTTAGTCTTTAAAGTGCAGTGTCGACAGTGCCAAAAGCTGAGTTAAGGTACTTTGACTTCAGCTACGCAATTAATATAGATGAAGTTTCTTATCTTAATTTGACCATATCTTGTGGTATAGACATACCCTAACAGTGGTAACTTTTAAATGAAGATTGGATTTTTTTCTATTCTAGTTGAAACTAGAATAATTTGTGGGAAGGCCTATAGTGAGAAGGGTACAGAAGCAAAGATGAGATGATCAAAGTGATTTTTGCTGGTTTTGAATTGTCCTTGCTTGTTCACTTTTTAAAACCATGATTTTTCACTGTAAAAATAGGAGAATAACATTCTAGTCTGGGCAGATGAGAACATAATCCTTTAGCTTTAGGTATCAAGACTGACTTTTCCACAAATATTTAGAATATGCAGCTGAGAATGTAAAAAAACAGGGGGTTATTAGACATGCAGTATATAATTTCTTTTTGTTTAGGCACTCTCTGGAGACATGCGGCTGTAAAACATTGCTTGCTTGAGTAACTCCAATTTAATGGGATTTTTCACGTGGGTAAAGTTACATACTTACATAAATGTCCTTAGCAATGAGACTAAAATTTAGGCCCTAATGGAGGAGAAGAGCTTTCCTGCTGACTTGCTCTGAGTTTCTTTTTAGTTTTCAGCTGCCTCTCTGTGTGTTTTACATTGGAAAACTGAAGCAGGCTAACTTGACTGACAGCCAGCTAGTTACTACTGAGTTGAGGAAACACCAGAAAAGACCGCTGGCTTAATTCAGTGATGCTTTAAAATTGTAAAGCCCACTTTTTAAAATTTATACTCTACTTAAATATTTACCAGTTGTCACAGGGGCAAAACAATCTGGTAATCCCTGTGTGAGGGCTGATAATTACACTTAGGCTAGGTCTACCCTTGGGGATAAGTTTGAATTAAGATATACACCTCCAGCTATATTAATTTTGTGGCTGAAGTCAAAGTATCTTAAATCAAATTTTGGCACCATTTACACTGCAGGAGGTTTAAGGGAGTACACTCTGTAGCCAGCCAGAGTAAGTCTCAGGTACAACACTGGGCGCTCAAGCTACAAAATACACCACACAGGAATCTGTCAAACACAAGGGCTGTGTCTACACTGGCCGCCTATTACGAAATAGGTATGCTAATGTAGCACTTGGGAAAAGGCAAATCCGCGGGGGATTTAAATATCCCCTACGGCATTTGCATTTTCATAGCCGCCGCTTTTTTCCGGCTTGGAGATAAGCCGGAGAAAAGCATCCAGACTGGCACGATACTCCGGAATAAAGCCCTATTCTGGAGTATCTCTTATTCCTACTTGCAAGTACAAAATACACCACACAGTAGGAATAAGAGATCCTCCGGAATAGGGCTTTATTCCGGAGGATCGCGCCAGTCTAGACGCTTTTCTCCGGCTTATCTCCAAGCCGGAAAAAAGCGGCGGCAATGAAAATGCAAATGCCGCGGGGGATATTTAAATCCCCCACGGATTTGCCTTTTCCCAAGTGCTACATTAGCATGCCTATTCCGTAATAGGGGCCAATGTAGACGTAGACAAGTAGTTTATTTCTTAACAGCTAACGGCGGTGCCCCATAAATGGAAGAGCAACATAACAAAGAAGCGGCATATCTTACATCCCTTCCTGCAAGCTTGGAATCCCGGGTAGGCTGCGGACGAAGTGGAAGGTTGTCTCAGCTTCCGAGGCGCCGGTACCCAAAGCCGATTTGCTCCTATGAGGAGCTCTTGAAAGTAGGAATAAGAGATCCTCCGGAAAAGAGCTTATTTTCTGGAGGATCGCGTCCAGACTGGCGCTTTTCTCCGGCTTATCTACAAGCCGGAAAAAAGCGGCAGCCATGAAAATGCAAATCCCGCGGGGGATATTTAAATCCCCCGCGGATTTGCCTATTCCAAAGTGCTACATTTGCATCCCTATTACGGAATAGGGGCCAATGTAGACACAGCCTTGGAGATTGACTGTGGCAGCTTTGATATTCGCTGTTATGAGTATTGCATAATCATATCTAATGACTAAGCAACAGCAAAAATACTAAAATACCTTAAACTCTACTCCTGCACAGAAAGACCCTTTTGCTTAGGGTACGTCTAGACTACATGCCTCTGGCGACAGAGGCATGTAGATTAGGCTACCCGACAGAGTAAAATGAAGCTGCGATTTAAATAATCGCCGCTTCATTTAAATTTACATGGCTGCCGCGTTGAGCCGACAAACAGCTGATCAGCTGTTTGTCGGCTCAGCGCGATAGTCTGGACGCTCCCCTGCCAACATCAAAGGGAGTTGTCGACAACCCAGGTATGCCTCCGCAGGTGGCATACCTGGGTTGTCGACAACTCCCTTTGATGTCGGCAGGGGAGCGTCCAGACTATCGCGCTGAGCCGACAAACAGCTGATCAGCTGTTTGTCGGCTCAACGCGGCAGCCATGTAAATTTAAATGAAGCAGCGATTATTTAAATCCCCGCTTCATTTTACTCTGTCGGGTAGCCTAATCTACATGCCTCTGTCGCCAGAGGCATGTAGTCTAGACGTACCCTTAGGGAAAGATTATTGAAGCATAGTTAGTACAACAGTTTTAGACTATAAATTGAGAGACTTTTTCATAAATGCAACGGATGTAGTTTGTTTTGTGGCACAAAATTCAGCAATGGTAGATTAGAGGATACTTGTAAAATTCTCCTTTGTTTACTTAATCTTAGATTCCAATTCTTTTTTGTCCGTTCTGTGATTCTTGCCTTCCTGTTTGTAAGTGACATCACATATAGAAATAACCCATGTGGTGTTAATTCTTATTGTACAAGGTTGTTAATGTGAGTAAATTATGGTTCTATTATAATTCAGATATGATATTCTTGTTTAGTTATTGTAGTACAAATTGTTGACCAATTGTACAAGAATGGAGGTTTACTAGCTTTCTGAACGAATTTGTCTCAGAGAATAAAAGTTTTCTTTGTTTCTTATCACTTTTAGTAATATAAAAATAATAATTATATAGGTTTTGTCCCACTTTTCTCAGAAATATCTTCTCAAATCTTTTGTTCAACCTTCTGCGAATAGAAACTCTTTTTATAACTAAATTAACCTTCCCATCCTTTTTTACACTATGGCTGTGTCTTGATTGCACCCCTTTTCCGTAAATGGGATGCAAATTAGACACAGCGCAATTGCAAATGAGCGGGGGTTTAAATCTTCCCTGCTTCATTTGCATAAACATGGCTGCCACTTTTTTCCAGCTCGGGGCTTTGCCGGCAAAAAGCGCCAGTCTAGACGGGGATCTTTCGGAAAATAAAGCCTTTTCCGAAAGATCCCTTATTCCTCTTAAAATCAGGAACAATGGATCTTTCGGAAAAGGCTTTATTTTCTGAAAGATCTCCATCTAGACTGAAGCAAAATGCAGGACAATGTAGCACTTTAAAGACTAACAAGATGGTTTATTAGATGATGAGCTTTCGTGGGCCAGACCCACTTCCTCAGATCAAATAGTGGAAGAAAGTAGTCACAACCATATATACCAAAGGATACAATTAAAAAAATGAACAAATATGAAAAGGACAAATCACATTGCAGAACAGAAGGGGAATGCGGGGGGGGAGGAGGAGGAAGGAAGGAAAGTGTCTGTGAATTGATGATATTAAAGGTAGGGAGAGTGGGATGTTTGTGAGTTAATGGTATTACAGGTGATAATTGGGGAAACTGTCTTGGTAATGGGTGAGATAGTTCAAATTCTTGTTAAGTCCTTGTTGGCAAGTGTCGAATTTTAACATGAATGACAGTTCAGAGGATTCCCTTTCAAGTGCAGATGTAAAAGGTCTTTGTAGCAGAATGCAGGTGGCTAAGTCATTTAGAGAGTGTCCTTTCTGGTTAAAGTGGCAAGAAACTGTTTTCTCTTTGTGATCTTGTCTGATATCTATTTTGTGGGCATTAATCCTTTGGCGAAGTGTCTGAGATGTTTGTCCAATGTACATAGCAGACGGACACCTTCGGCACATGATAGCATAGATTAAATTTCTGGATGCGCAGGAATATGTGTTCTTGATCTTATAACTCACTTGGTTAGGTCCAATAATGGTATCAGCAGAATGAATATGTGGACAAAGATGGCAACGGGGTTTGTTGCAAGGGAAGGTACCAGGGTTGGTATTAGTGTGGTATGTCCTGTGGTGGTTGGTAAGAATCATCTTGAGGTTAGGTGGTTGTCTATAGAAGACTATGGGTCTGTCTCCCAGAGCCTCTTTGAGTATGGTATCCTGTGCCAATATAGGCTGTAGTTTATTGATAATGTGTTGGACAGGTTTAAGTTGGGGGTTGTAGGTGATGACAAGTGGTGTTCTATTGTTGGTTTTCTTGGGTCTGTCTTGAAGTAGATGGTTTCTAGGTATTCGACTGGCGCTTTTTGCTGGCAAAGCCCCGAGCCGGAAAAAAGCGACAGCCATGTTTATGCAAATGAAGTGGGGAAGATTTTAAATCCCCGCTTCATTTGCAATTGCGCTGTATCTAATTTGATCCCTTTTACGGAAAAGGGGTGCAATCTAGACACAGCGTATGGGAATTAACAGAATAACACTATCACTTTCTTTGATGTCACTTTTTTCTCTTTAGTTGAGTTGCTGCACTGAGCACATTAAAAAAAATGCAACTCTTCTTCCTCTGTACAGTGTGATTACTGGCCTTAAATTTCATACAGGGCCAAAAAAAGCGAAACCTCCTTTCCTTAAAGTCTGGATGGTTTTTGCTCCCTTAAGCAAAGATGCTGAGTAAAAATATAGCAAAAATCAGATTAAAAATGGCTGTGTTTGTATCTGAATTGGTATTGAGATGCTGTAATTGCTAAAAAGAGCTCTCCATTCAAGCAGGTGATAAATGATTTTAAATTTCTTTTTTAAAAACAAAAATGCCATGAATTAGAGGCTGAACAAATCAGTAACTAGCCTTTGGGGGAGGAAGAGAGGGCATATTAATAGGATTTAATAGACCTTTCAGTCTCATGCAGAAGAAAAGGTCAAAATGGCAGATTTTATTTACATAGCACTCTGTATAAGCTGTGTGGCTACTGGCAAATTTTGTCTCTTACTCCCCAGCAAGAAAATGGGTTAAACATCATAGTATTAGGGGAAAGAGAATGATAGATGCTTGAAGCAATTTAGCTGAAGTAGCAAGCAAGCACAATATTGCTGTGACACAGAAATAAAGATAAAAATAGTTCTCTACGTGAAATTAATAAGACAGAGAATTGTATTGTTGCTTATTGCCTCACCCTGTACTTCATGGAAACTGAATGACAAGTTACTGCTGCCTCCTCATAAAAAGCATTAAAGGAGTAAATAATCTGTGCCAGGATTAAAAGCAGTGTAACCCAAATCTACTTGGAATTTAAAGTAAAAATTACAAAGAAGAACATAAAAATCAATGACAGTAACTTACATATCCCTTGTATGGAAAAGATTTCATATTCATGCTTGTATAGTGTCAACTCATACTCATTCCTGTCAAGTATAGAAAGGTACAGAATAAGGGAGCCCAGAATATATCCTGCTGATTTAAGGGATGAGTCATCCAAATGTAGTGACAGCACCAACAATAATAATAATTATAGACAATGGAAATACAGGAAGTCCAGCAGTTTGATTCTGAGGACAGTGATAGCTTCCAACAGCAAGCTGGATAGTAGATGCCTAAAACAAACAAAAGAAATATAGAAAAGTGAATGAAATTTTTTTGAAAAGACAGGAAAGGATACCTGTTGCCTGTAGGGTGCAAACATAAGAAGGACAAAATGGCTGGCAGTAAAGGAAACTACATCTCAAGAGTTGAAGGTTATCATTGCCCTCATGACAATATCAAGCATTGTGTGCTGAGTGTAAAATTCTTGTCAAGTAGAAATGGGCTCTTTATCACAGTATTGCATAGGATTTAAAATAGAAACCATCAGCCAGAGCTGTCAAAGACAATACAGTTATAATGGGAAGCACATCAATGTTATTTATTTGCAGGAAAAATAAACTCTTGAGAGTTAAGATCAAATTTCCAAGAGTGATACGTTAGAATGCAGATGGAGGCAGAAGTCATATAAAGGTGCTTGCAGCTATTTCAATCAGCTGGCACAAGATTCTTATTGTGTATTGAATTAAAGGAAACATTTAGTAATATATTAAGATTACCAATGCTTTAATTGGGGTAAAAAAATCAACTGAAACAGCTTAAGTTCTAAAAGGGCCATTTTCGCGATCGGGGCTTTTTTGCGGAAAACAAAACTGGGCTGTCTACACTGGCCCTTCTGCGCAAAAGGACTTTTGCCTGAACAGGAGCAGCATAGTATTTCCGCAAGAACACTGAAAATCTTACATGAGATCGTCAGTGCTTTTGCGGAAATTCAAGCGGCCAGTGTAGACAGCTGGCAAGTTTTTCTTGAAAAGCGGCTGATTTTCCCGAAAAACCGGCCAGTCTAGACACAGCCTCTATGTTTGGCTGTTTTGTGGAGCATGGGAGACAGCGGAGAGAAGATGGGAGGAGTGGGATGGAGCATGTTCAGGGGAGGGAGTAGAATTGTATGGGAAGAGGTGGTCATGGGATGGAGCTAGGGAGCAAGGTGAGAGTGGGGCCTGGAGCAGAGCAAGGGTGGGAAGAAGAGAGGTGAGGGGTGTGGCGGGTTGGGAGGTGTGGGTAGGGACAAGAATGGAGTTGGTGGTTGAGCATTCCTGAGGCCTGAAGGAAGTTGGTGCCTGTAGTGATCAGTGTATTTTTCTTGAATTAGCAAGATGCAGATCACTCATCAGGGGCATTTTGCATTCACCTTTAGACAATTTGTTGAGTATTTAGGGAAAAATACCATAAAACCAATGGTCAGGCGCTTAGTCAATTTCACCCAAACTATTTCATCCAATACAATTAAATTTAGCTACCTTATAGTATAAAGGGACTGGAGAAATTTTCAGTTTTAGGCACAAAATACTGATTTAGTTTTTACTTTTCATTTTTTTAATTTAATTTCTCTTCCTCTTTGACTGACCCTAACAATTAAGTGCCTTCTATAACTGCTAAAGCAACAGTAAACTATATTGTTATTTTATGATCTATCCAGTGAATGAGCTGATAAACATTGAATGACTTTTCCATTTTAAAAGTTAGTATAACCAGTTGTTACATGTCTGACTTATTGATTGAAGATTGAATAACTGGCCTGCTATGAGTTATTTAATCGAATATTACCAATTACCAAAGCACTATACAGAATACAGAGGGAAATAGATACATTGCACTCTGTGGCTACGTCTACACTACAGACTTTTCCGGAAGTGTGGACATTTCTTTTTTACAAAAACCCCTTTTTGTGCAAGATCCTTATGCCTCAAAAAAGGAAGTATAAGGATCTTGCGCAAAAAGGAAACATCCACACTGCATGTTTTTGCACCAAAACCCCTTGTGCAACAACAGATGGTAATAGATTATGCAAATGGAGTGAGAGAAAATGCTAATCCATGCTTCATTTGCATTGCCTCCTCCAGCAAAGCTTGTAGTGTAGACGTAGCCTTTGTTGTCACATCAAGAGCTGACACTGCATCTGTCATTCATTGTAGCTGGAGATTAGTGCCATTGTTATCCCTCAACTGAATTCCTATATCAATATAGCAGGAGTCTCAAACTCCTGGCCCACAGGCCAGTCCCGGCTGGAGCAATTGCACAATCTAGCCTATGGTACCTGGCAGGCCAGGGAGGGTCTGTCCATTACCAGCTCTCAAGCTTCACCCCTTCCTGCCATCACTCTGCCCTTTCCCACCATGGTACCTCATCTCCTGAGCATGCGGCTTTGGGGATCACCGTGAGGGCAAGGGCACTATTTCAGGAAGGTAGAAGGGGCAGCAGCTGTGCACTCCAGGATGCTAAAGGAATGAGGGGAAAGTGATTGCATTCCATACATGCCTCTCATACCTGGCTGGTGAGCTAGCCACGTCCTGGATAGGGCATCTCTGTCCCCCCCCCCGCCCCACAACTCCCACAACACCCAACGTCTTGCCATGATCCCCCCGTGCCCTCAGCTGCCTTCCCTATTTCCTGTACCCCTTTATACGTACCCGAGCTCTTTGCCCTTAACCTCTTTTCACAACTCCCCAATCATTACTGCTGCATGCCTGTATCCCCAGCTTCCTACACTGGCTCCTGCACATACCCCTACATACCCACCCTGTGGCCTGAGTACCCCTCATACACCAACCCTCTTCCCTAAGCTCCCTGCACTCTATCCCACACTTAAATTTCTTATGGGTACTATCATATGGCACCCCATAACCTCCTGCCCTGAGCCTCCCTGGGGGGGAATAATACAATAGTACCTCTAAGAAATGTAAGTTACCACAGCTTATTTCCAGCTAAGGATGCTGTATAGATGCATCCTCTCAGTGCATCTCTCTTATCCTGCACATTTTTCCCTGTTGATACTCCAATAGAAAACATGTTGTAACAATTATCCCTTATTAGTTTGCCAAGTATTAGCAAGCCTACATAGCTGTGTGTGTGTGTTTTAAGGAGACCGTTTCCATTAATATCTATAATTTCATAGGCCTGATGGTATCTCAGCATTATTAAATACAGCACAATAGATAACATACCTGAATTGGGTTACTTATCGGTCAAACACCAGTGTTCTGGACCCTAGAATTCAGAAATAGACTTGTTAAATATACAGATTATAGGAATAGTTGGTATATAGCTGAATCAAGTATAAAGAAAGAATTAAAGCATTCATATTTACTAACAGATACTAGTATGTTTATTATTTTGATTTTCATTTACCTTTATTGCTTTTATGGTAATACATGCAAGCAAAGCAATGTATATTAGATGAAGCTCATAATGAATGTTTTACATATTATACTGTTTCTAAACTTGGCTGTGTCTACACTGGGCCACTTATTCCGGAAAATCAGCCGCTTTTCTGGAATAAGCTGCGAGCTGTCTACACTGGCCCTTGAATTTCCAGAAAAGCAACGATGCTCTACTGTACAAAATCAGCCGCTATTCCGGAAAAACTATTCTGCTCCCGCTCGGGCATAAGTCCTTATTCCGGAACACTGTTCTGGAAAAGGGCCAGTGTAGACAGCCCAGTAGTCTTTTCTGGAAAAAAGCCCCGATTGCGAAAATGGCGATCGGGGCTCTTTTCCATAAAAGCGCGTCTACATTGGCCACAGACGCTTTTCCGGAAAAAGGGCTTTTCCAGAAAAGCAGCCTGCCAATGTAGACGCTCCTTTTCCAGAAAAACTGAAAACGGAATAGTATTCCATTGTAAGCATTTCCGGAAATTCATGCCAATGTAGACACAGCCCTAAGGTTAAGTTTCAAGTCCTCATTTCATATAAGCTTCACTACAGAATTACTCCAGAATTTGAAAATTAAACAAAATTTTAGTCTATTGCAGCCTACCTAATCACTCAATAGTTTTCCACCTTTGTTTTTATCTTTTCTTGCTCAATGTCTTCATTGTTACCTGCTTTAAAATTTTTCATATATTTTATTTTTTCCATCAGTTTAAGAGAAACAAAAATGGTCAGCCATAATTTATACTTATAGATAAAGCTTAATGATAAATAGGTTCTTGTGCTCTGCTGCTTCTAAAGATGAAAAGCTATTAGCATTGAACTTTTTACTTTACTACAATGCATCCAATGAATAACAATAATTGTTATCTAACCCTACACCAATTCATTTGACCTCATTCATATGCATCATTAGAAGACTTCTCAGGTATATTATACATTTTTCCAAGTAAAGAGTTTGACTCCATTAAACTCTGTTTCCCTTCCCCCCTACACAGAAATGTTGACCTATTAATATTACACTCAAGAGCCATACAGACCAAAAGAAGGGCAGAATCAAATGGAACAGTGGCTTTTTCTGTTCAAACAGCAATTTATATTATGTATTCAGAAAAGAAGAACCCCATCATTACAATATTGCATTTAATTTAAAACTCAATATACATAATGTACACTTTCTAGTGAAAGCATAATTCAGTGTATCATTCCTTGTTTCTTCTTTTACTTAATTATGGTTTTCATAAAAGGTAATTTTGGAAATGTAAGTTGGGAACAATAGGCTTAAAAATTTAAAAAACCTGATAAACAGGGGATGTATTTGAAAACTATCTAATAAATCAAAGGTCTGTGTGCCCAATATCTAGTATCTCAGAGGTGCCATTTAATCTATATTACCTTTTGCCCTTCTTTGGTATGACTTTTTTTACAGCACTGGACATTCAGTTGATTTCAGCTCTAATTCATATTTTACTTCTCCATGCCTTTGGTCAATAGGCTCTGGTTCCAGGAATAATAATATTATTGCAGAGATTCCTTAAAAAAACACATGCCACCTCAAGCTACTAAACTTTGTAGTGCTTGCAGCAATTCAATTCAAATTTTCAGAGAGCCATTTCTGGGAACTTTTGTACACCTTTCCTCTATAAGATTGTTGTATGCAAGGCTTTTTGGCAATTCACATTCAACTTATATCAACAGCCATTTTTAATATTAATTGACTTTACAAAACTTACACCCTACAGAGGCTCCACGAGTGGGCACAATCAAGATAAAGTAAATTATGACAAAGTTGTGTAGGTATTTACCACAGTTTATTCTTCACATAGGGTGTGTCTAGATTACAGAGTTTTGTCGACAAAAGTGAACTTTTGTCGACAAAACTATACCTGCGTCTACACTACCGCTGAATTCTGTCGACAAAATGTCGACAGAACTCAGCAGTTTTGTCGACGCTGGTAAACCTCATTTTACGAGGCATAACGCCTTCTGTCGACAGAGTTTCTGTCGACAGAAGGTGTTATTGCATGTAAACTGTCCTTTGCGTCTACACTACCATGTCGACAAAGCAGCTTGCTTTGTCGACAGAACTGAATGTAGTGTAGATGCTCTTTGCTGACAGAAGTTTTGTCGACAGTATCTGTCGACAAAACTTCTGTCGACAAAAGCCTGTAGTCTAGACGTACCCATAGAGTGGCCACTAGCAAGAGCAGGGCATGAAAGTTCTTAATTTTGATCTAGTATTTCGACTGCATAAAGTCTTTGATTTCCCAAGAGCTCATATGGGGCTGGCTAATCTACTCACAATTGCCATTCAGAGTTTCTTTTTGTATGAAAGTCATACGACTTCACTGAAGAGAGAGAACAATAATGGCCTCAGATGGTATGCTCTTCTATTGCTTCTTGAGGTAGTCTACAGCATTTTTTCTGAATATTCTGGTTCTCTTGAAGGGTTATTGGCCTAACCAAATGGTTCCGTCCAAATTGCTTAATTGCTTGCCATCTCTAGATGATGATAGACAGGACAGAGATTAAAAGCTAGCACCCATCCTTCAATAAAGTCCTAATAAAGAGAGCAGGTCTGGATGCATATATGAAAAACATGATCTCCAGATAGCTGTGCAAGAGTGTTAGATTGATTGGGAGGCTGTTTGTTCAAATTGCAAACCAAAATCTCTCAGATCACTTGAAATCCCAGCAGCCCTAACATGAGTTCAGAAGATGCTTTCTTTTTGGCACAATTCTAATGATGTCACACACATGTAGCTTTCTTTTGTTTTTCTAACCAAACCCTTTATTTCTAATATTTTGAGAAGGTTTCTTCTCCTGGCTGAAAAATCGGATGTCTTAGCCCTTTTTCAACTTATCACTGCTATTATGGACACTTAGGGTATGTCTACACTATGGGAGAAGGTCAAATTAAGATACACATCTTCAGATATGCTAATTATGTAGCTGAAGTTGAAATACTTCTTTTTGCACTATAGCTCTTGCGCAAAAAGGCAAGCGTGGATTCTCCGCAGGGGTTTCATGCACAAAAAGAGTCTATCCAAAAAAGCACAGGTGCTCTGATGGCTTTCTTGTGCAAGAGCATCCATGCAGTGTGGACACTATCTTTCACAAAAGCGCATCGCAAAAGTGATGCACTTTGAGGTGTAGACATGCTTTTGAGCAAGAGCTCTTCTGCAAAAGACTTCTTGTGCAAAAACCCTGCAGTGCGGACATAGCCTCAATCATATCCAGCTTTAGGAGAAAGTTCATTCACTTCACTTCTTCAGCGAGATATTCCTCATCAGCAAGTTTAGATGAGCCCACTTAAATGATTTTCTAATGCTGTCTTAATTTTATATTAGTGTAATAAAAAGTGACTTTGTTTTTGCTGAATGCAAAGGCATAGAAATCCAATATTCATTTTTATCAAACATCAGATTAATATGGTGAATTATTAACGAATGCCTCCAGTGGTGATTGCAAAACCCCTGATTTACAGGTCTTCTGTTTGGCTTTGGACATTTCGAATAAATTCCAGAGAAAGAGATATTACAGTACTTGGCTAAGCCATTTTCAAGAAAGAGGCTACAGCTTTCACAGTGTATTTCATCTATATTATTTTCTCATAGGATATAACTTGTTCTGTAACAAGACATTTTGTTCATTTAGCTTTCAGTGATTCAATTTAAACAAACCTTGACAACATTTCCCCCCCTGCCAGCTAGAACTTGTCAAGAAGAAAATTGATGGAAAAAAACATAATAATGCTTAAATTATTTAATGGTTTTCAGAACATTTCAGGCATTAAATAATCTTCTCAATATCAATGTGCAGGGTATAGCTTCATTTTACAGTTGGGATGGATATGGCAGAGATTTGCGCAAACTCACATGGGGAGACAATATTGGAACCATGAGTAAAATTTAGAATATTCCTGAAGATAAGCTTGTAAGCGTATCAGGCTTAAATATTTTTTTAAATGAGTTATGCCTCTCATCTTATTCTTAGTGGTAATAAAGATTTTGTTTTATTAATATATTTATATTGTTGATAGAACTAAGCAAATTGGTGAGATGAGTGAGAGAAAAGTGGTTCTGATAAAAACATTTTTAAAAAAATCAGTGATTCAAAAATCTATTTTTGGACAGAATTAAATATGTATTCTTTGCTAAAATGGTGGATGAAGAGAAGAAAGTGGACTCCCTATAACTTTTGTCTCGTGTATATCTATGAATTGTCACTGGACCAGGGAATGTGTGTAAGAATGCCTTTATAGCCAGATGTTTTGTGTATTCCTCCCAAAGTCACAACACTCCAATTTCCTATGCTAATCACTATGACATTATTTCTAAAAGGTGGAATATGTCATAAAGGAGACCCAAGTTCAAATCCCTTCTGTATTTTAGGTAGGGGGGAAATTGAATGTGAGTTTCCTACAGCTTGAGTCGGTGCAATAACCACTGATCTAAAAACAACATGAAAGTTTACTACCTGGCAGCTAAGGCAGAAAAAAAAAAAAGTTCAAAACTATTCAGCAAATTCATGTCAAATTTGCAAATACTTTCAGGTTGAGTAAAAATAATTCACGAGCTATATCTGTATATCTCAGAACCAGTAGTTCAACTAAGGACATTCTATTAATTGAAGTAATTTAAAAAACAACAAATACTCTAGCAGCACCTTAAAGACTAACAAAACCTGTAAATGGTATCACGAGCTTTCATGGGCACAATATGCCAATGTCTTTATGACTGATTTTGAACAATGTTTCCTCAGGTCTCGCCCTTTTTCACCCTTACTCTAGTTATGCTACATTGATGACATTTTTATCATATGGATCCATGGGAAAGAGGCCCTTGAAGAATTTCATAAAGATTTAATCAACTTCCACTCTACCATCAGCCTCAGCTTGGATCAGTCCACATGAGAAATCTACTTCCTTGATATTACAGTACAATTACATGACGGACACATTTCTACCACTATATACCAAAAACCTACCGACTACTACACTTAACTTCATGCCTCCAGCTTTCATCCAAGACACATTTCTCAATCTATTGTTTACAGCCAAGCGCTAAGATACAACTGGGTTTTCTCCGTTCCCACAAACACCTACAGAATCTATACAGAGCATTCTTAAAACTGAAATACCCACCCAGAAAAGTGAAAAAAACAGATTGACAGAGCCAGAAGAGTACCCACTTCAGGACTGATCAAGAAGAGAAAACAACAGAATCCACTTGTTGTCACCTATAGCCTACAACTTAAACCCCTCCAGTGCATCATCAACAATCTACAACCTATCCTAGAAAATGACCCCTCACACTCACAGGTCTTCGGGGAAAGGCCAGTCCCCACCTACAGACAACCCCCAATCGCAAACAAATTATTTCCAGTAACAACGCAGCACACCTCTATCATAATCATTTAAGAACCCAGCCCTGCAATCAACCCCAGTGCCAATTCTGTCCACACATCTACACAAAAGATATCATCACTGGACTCAACCACATCAGCCACTACTCAGGGACTCATTTAACTGCACATCTACTAATGTGATCTATGCCAGCAATTCCCCTCTGCCATGTACATTGGCCAAACTGGAGAGTCTCTACAGTAAAGAATTAATGGACACAAATCCAAAAAGGCAACACATAGAAACCTGTTGGAGGACACTTTAACCTCTCTGGGCACTCTTTAATGGACCTCAAAGTCACCGTGCTGTTTCAGGCCAATTCCACAAGCCAAATACACAGGGAAGGATAGGAAATTAACTTCATTTACAAAATTGATTCCTATGAGAGAGGAATGAATAAAGACATTGAACATAAGAACATAAGAACAGCCGTACTGGGTCAGACCAAAGGTCCATCTAGCCCAATATCCTGTCTGCCGACAGTGGCCAAAACCAGGTGCCCCAGAGAGGATGGACCGAAGACAATGATCAAGCTATTTGTCTCCTGCCATCCATCTCCAGCCTCTAACAAACAGAGGCCAAGGACACCATTTTATCCCCTGGCTAATAGGCTTTTATGGACCTAACCTCCATTAAATTATCTAGCTTCTCTATAAACTCTGTTATAGTCCTAGCCTTCACAGCCTCCTCTGGCAAGGAGTTCCACAGGTTGACTACACGCTGTGTGAAGAAGAACCTTCTTTTATTAGTTTTAAACCTGCTACCCATTAATTTCATTTGGTGTCCTCTAGTTATTCTATTATGGGAACAGATAATAGCTCAGCAATTTCCCATTTGAGTACTTTTAGAACCCTTGGATGAATGCCATCCGGTCCTGGTGATTTGTTAACATTAAGTTTTTCTATTTGTTCCAAAACCTCCTCTAATGATCCTTCAATCCGGGACAGTTCCTCAGATTCATCACCCACAAAGGATGGTACAGTTTTTGGAATCTCCGCAACGTCCTCAGCCATGAAGACTGAAGCAAAGAAATCATTTAGTTTCTCCGCAATGGCTTTATCATCCTTGATTGCTCCTTTTATAGCTCGATCATCTAGGGGACCCACTGTTTTTTTAGCAGGCGTCCTGCTTCTAATGTACTTAAAAAACATTTCATTATTTCTTTTTGAGTTTTTGGCTAGCTGTTCCTCAAAATCTTTTTTTGCTTTTCTTATTACATTTTTACACTTAATTTGACAGTGTTTATGTTCCTTTCTATTTATCTCACTAGGATTGGACTTCCACTTCTTAAAAGATACATTTTTGTCCCTAACTGCTTCTTTTACATGGTGGTTAAGCCACGGTGACTCTTTTTTAGGTCTCTTGCTATGTTTTTTTAATTTGGGGTATACATTTAAGCTGGGCCTCTGTATGGTGTCTTTAAAAAGTTTTCATGCAGCTTGCAGGGATATGGCTCTAGTCACTGTGCCTTTTAATTTCTGTTTAACTAACCTCCTCATTTTTGTGTAATTCCCATTTTTGAAATTAAATGCCAGGGTGCTGGACTGCTGAGGTGTTCTTCCCACCACAGGAATGTTGAATGTTATTATATTATGGTCACTATTCCCAAGCGGTCCTGTAACGGTTATTTCCTGGACCTGATCCTGTGCTCCACTCAGGACTAAATCGAGAATTGCCTCTCCCCTTGTGGTTTCCTGCACCAGCTGCTCCAAGAAGCAGTCATTTAAGCAATTGAGAAATTTTATCACTGCTTCTCTTCCTGAGGTGACATGTATCCAATCAATATGGGGATAATTAAAATCCCCCATTATTATAGAGTTCTTTATTTTGGTAGCTTCTCTAATCTCCCTCAGCATTTCAATGTCAGTATCGCTGTCCTGGTCAGGTGGTCGGTAATATATCCCTACAGCTAATTTCTTATTATTGGAGCATGGAATTACTATCCATAGCGATTCTATTAAACATGTTGATTCATTTAATATTTTTATTTCATTTGATTCTACATTATCTTTCACCTACAGTGCCACTCCACCACCCACCTGGCCTGCTCTATCCTTTCGATATATTTTATACCCCAGTATGATTGTGTCCCACAGATTTTCCTCATTCCACCAGGTTTCAGTGATGCCTATTACGTCAATCTCCTCATTTAATACGAGGTACTATACACCCATCTTATTAGTCAGACTCCTAGCATTTGTGTAGAAGCACTTTAAAAATTTGCCACTGCTTATTTGTCTCCCCTTCCCTGATGGATTGGATTCCTTTGTATGTGGTTGTTTGTCTGCTCTGGCCCACGGTTTGCCCTCTCCCTTTCTCTCTTTCTGACTACAGCTTAGAGAATCTCTATCAACGGATTATCCTCTACGAGAAGTCTTCCTCCGATTTACGTGTGTCTCCACACCAATTGGCTTTCCCCCATCTCTTAGTTTAAAAACTGCTCTACGGCCTTTTTAATGTTTAGTGCCAGCAATCTGATTCCACCCTGGTTTAGGTGGAGCCCATCCTTCCTGTATAGGCTCCGCCTCTCCCAAAAGTGTCCCCAGTTCCTAATAGACACAAACCCCTCTTCCCTACACTGTCATCTCATCCATGCATTGAGACTCTGAAGCTCTGCCTGCCTACCTGGCCCTGCACGTGGAACTCGAAGCATTTCCGAGAATGCCACCATAGAGGTCCTGGATTTCAGTCTCTTTCCTAGCAACCTAAATTTGGCCTCTAGGACATCTCTCCTACCCTTCCCTACGTCATTGGTACCTTCATGTACCACGACCACTGGCTCCTCCCCAGCACTACACATAAGGCTATCTAGATGATTCGAGAGATCTGCAACCTTCGCACCAGGCAGGCAAGTGACCATACGGTTCTCCTGGTCATCACAAACTCAACTATCTATGTTTCTAACGATCAAATCACCCACTACTAACACCTGCCTCTTCCTAACTGGCATTCCCTCCCCCTCAGAGATATCCTCAGTGCAAGAGGATACCACAACATCCTCTGGTAGGAGGGTCCCAACTACAGGATGGTTTCCCTCTGCTCCCATTGAATGCTCTGTTCCCTTGAGACTTTCATCCTCCTTAAGAGCACTGGGGCTCTCAAACTGGAGGTGGGACAGTACACAGTGTCCCAGAATGTCTCATCGACATATCTTTCTACCTCCCTTAGCTCCTCCAGTTCAGCCACCCTGGCCTCCAAAGCCCGAACTCGAGCTAACACACTACCTTCCATATCCTAATGATTTAACCAATGAAACAATAGGTACTTAAAGATTTGCAAATTGTTCTTATCAGCTTCTTATAACTTGAACAATCTGATTCACTATTTTTCTCTCTCTTATTTTTCTTTTCCCCTTTTTTCCTCCCTCCTCCTTCTCTTATTTATTCTTGGATCTGGACTTTTAATACTGCAGTCATCTGAAGAAGTGGGTTGTGCCCATGAAAGCTTATGGTACCATCTACATGTTTTGTTAGTTTTTAAGGTGCTGCTAGATTATTCATAGTTTTTTTAAAAAAATTCCAGTTACAGATTTACTCGGCTACCCCTCTGAAGCTTATTGATTGAAGTGTAATTAGATGATTCACCAGGAGGTCTTCAATGGAACTGAAATTTAACAAATGATTGTAGAAGACCATGAATCATCTTTTCTGTATGTTTTTCTCAACCATCATTCACTGATTAAAAGTAGCAAAAAACGTGATGTTCCATGGACCATACCTAATTCAGAAATTATTCTAGTTTGAATCAAAATGAATCATCTTGCTTGTATATGGACACTTACTTTATACAATTGCTTCCTTCCATCCTTTTATAGTTTTCACTGGTCTCTGAAGTGCCTTATTAATAGTTTCTACGTGTATAATTATTTTAGTGGTTTCTGTACCAAATCCCTCAATAGTGACTGTCAGCTTAAGGGAGCTCTAGCTGCTATCAGAAGTCTACTTCTGAAATTAGCATTAATAGACACATGCAATGTATGTCCAGCATAAAGACGATATGAATTTGGGAGTGAACTGAGTGAACTAGGAGTGCTACTGTTATGAGTATAAATATATATTTTCTTCTCAGCCAGGAGCTTACTCTGTAGGTGCCAAGCTATAGGAGTCCACAAAGTTTGTGTTAGTTATTTTTATATTATGTTAATAACTAGATTTAAATAGCCAAAGCGCACACTCAAAATGAAAACTCACAGGTGCAACAAAAATGAGTCCCCTTCCCCATTGAATCATGGAATCATAGGAGTGTAAGAGGATTAGAAAAGCTCTCATTGAGCTAGTCCAGTAGTTCTCATCCATGGAAGACCACCACACAATTTGTTTATTTGAGTATCTGTAGGCACGGAGCCCTGCAACTTCCAGTAGCTAGGTTCACTGGTCTCAGCCAAGGGGAGCTGCAGGGACAAGGAGGGAAAGATGTGTGGTTGAAACTCCTGGGCTTATTTTCCCCTCATTCTTATAGCCCACCTTAACCTTCGGATGATGGTATTGTTCTGACAATAGAGGGACCTAGATGGGAAAAGACAGGAAGCTAGTGTAATCCAACCAGGTATTGTAGGGTCCTGGGAATACATTCTGTGGAGTGACTTGGATGGAAAAAAATATTCAAAATAATTTTCTGGAGGAACTTGAATGAAAAGAAATACATTTCATTTGCATTGACAGAAAGTAATCTGGGACAGAGCAAACAGGATAAGGAGTTGCCAAAGTGCCTTAGAGTGCCAATAACAAGAGGAAATTGGGACGCTGCCTTACTTATCTATGCAGGTGTTGTAGTGCAGCATTGTCTGGGGTGAAGCACTGCCTGGTTTAAGTATGTTGATATAATCAAATAGACATACAATATGTTTTGGGGAGGAACATGAGTTCACACAGATACTGGATCCTTTACTGCAAGCTCAGGAGGGGCACAAGTCATGCAGTAATATTTGCTGAGCATTTAATACCAATGGGTGCATTTGCCCATTCTTGCCAGAGCAGTAGGGGACAATTACAAAGGGAAAACAAGATTGGGGTGGATTGACTGCCAACTGCAGATTGGGCATGGCTGAAGCAGGTCATGCTGTACAGAAACAAGAGGAGGGCAAACCTGGGCCAGATTTGTGGAGAGGTGTTCTGTCATGGCACATGAAATTGGCATCCTGCATGTGGGGCTTGATGCTCTTTTGTATATGGCAGGGTACAACTGAGTGTATTTGGGAGAATGGGGGTTCATCTCTCAAACTTGCTAAACAAAATGTCATTGCAAGATGTCTGGGTTCTGGCAACCTGACTGAGTTTGTGGGGAGGCAGCCAAAATAATTTCTGGAGCCGCCTTGTGGCAGATGTCTAGTGCAGGTACTCCATAGGGAAGGCATCCAGTGATTGGATAAATGGCCTGGTAAAGAACTGAAAAAGTAAGTGCTGGTTAAAGGAACAGAATGATGTGGGGTTTGGGGCTTTCATGCTTGTAATTATAAGGAGCCAACTCCCCTTTCATATAGCCCATCATACTTCTCCTATGGGGGGAAGGGAAGGTCCCAGGAATGATTTGCTGGAGGGACCTGGACAGAAAAGTGGGGGAACTGGTAAAACTCCCCAGGTATGGTAAGGTCTTGACAATAAAAATACTGGAATGGGACTTGGATGGAAAAAGAGGAGAAGCAGGTGGAAGCCCCACAGGTAATTACACAGTGAACAAGGGCTTAACTGCACTGTACATTGTCATCTGCTGGGTAGTTAGACAACGAACAACAAATTTGTGGCATGATAAATCCATATCAATTGTCTCCTGTCCTTCTTTCGATATGGCTGGTTAATTTCTCAATATCTGTCATTCATTTTTTTCTTAGCCAATAAATCAATAGTAGATTATATAATTGGATTCCCGTACCAACTTTGGTGTAAGATCTGGAGTATCATTTGATTTTTTGTAAGTGACTGGTCTCTTGGGGCTGGGAGGAACCTGATGTGCTGTGCTGTTTGGTTAATAATATGTTATCGCAAAATTCAGTGTTATGCTCGAAGAAGACTGTGACTTCAGGGTAAGATATTGGAGATACTGAAGTTCACATTTGTTATTGGCTTAGTGAAATCTAATAATAAAACAGATCTGTCTGCCCTCTTCTTCTGACAGTCTGCCATGAAATAGGAACTCACAATTGTGAGTCACTCTAGACAGGGTCAAAATACAGGACTATGTAGCACTTTAAAGACTAACAAGATGGTTTATTAGATGATGAGCTTTCGTGGGCCAGACCCACTTCCTCAGATCAAATAGTGGAAGAAAATAGTCACAACCATATATACCAAAGGATACAATTTTAAAAAAATGAACACATATGAAAAGGACAAATCACATTTCAGAACGGAAGGAGGGTGCGGGGGGGGGGGGAAAGGAAGGTAAATGTCTGTGAGTTAATGATATTAGAGGTGGGGAAAGGTAGATGTCTGTGAGCTAATGGTATTAGAGGTGATAATTGGGGAAGCTATCTTTGTAATGGGTAAGGTAGTTGGTGTCTTTGTTGAGCCCCCCGCGCTGAGTGTCGAATTTTAGCATGAATGACAGTTCAGAGGATTCCCTTTCAAGTGCAGATTTGAAAGTCTTCTGGAATAGGATGCAGGTGATTAGGTTGTTGAGACAGTGTCCTTTCTGGTTGAAATGGCAAGAAACTGTTTTTTCTTTGTGATCCTGTCTAATATTTGTTTTGTGGGCATTGATCCTTTGGCAAAGTGTCTGAGACGTTTGTCCAATGTACATAGCAGACGGACACTTTCGGCACATGAAAGCATAAATTATATTTCTGGATGCGCAGGAATATGTATTCTTGATCTTATAACTCACTTGATTATAATGGTATCAGCAGAGTGAATATGTGGACAAAGCTAGCAACGGGGTTTGTTGCAAGGGAAAGTACCAGGGTTGGTATTAGTGTGGTATGTCCTGTGGTTGTTGGTAAGAATCATCTTGAGGTTAGGTGGTTGTCTATAGGAGACTATGGGGCTTGCTCCCAGAGCTTCTTAGAGTTTAGTATCCTGTTCCAGTATAGGCTGTAATTTATTGATAATGTGTTGGACAAGTTTAAGTTGGGGGATGTAGGTGATGACAAGTGGTGTTCTATTGTTGATTTTCTTGGGTCTGTCTTGTAGTAAATGGTTTCTAGGTATTCGTTTGGCTCTTTCAATTTGCTTTTTTATTTCTCCGGGTGGGTACTTGAGGTTTATAAATGCTTGGTAGAGATCCTGAAGTTTCTGGTCCCTGTCAGTGGGATTAGAGCAGATGCGGTTGTATCAAAGGGCTTGGCTATAGATGATGGATCGTATGGTGTGTGCTGGATGGGAGCTGGAAGCATGTAGGTAACTATCACTATTCTAGTCACTATTCTATCACTATTCTAGACAGGATAGCACTCTTCATTCAACTTGAAACTGCAGGAATTGTGTCTTCAATTTTCTTTTTCACACTTGTATACTTTGCATTGAAGTCAACACATTGTTTTCTAAACATTTCACTTATTCTCAAGTTGCAGACTGTAATAGCCATATCTGAAGCAAGAAAATTAGGACAGCCTAAGTTTTCCAACCAAAAGGGATAGAGTCATCAAACAGTACAATTGATGAAAAGTGAATTGCCTTTTTTGTAGCTCACATAAGATCCATCACTTAAGATCTGCTGGTGACAAATGCATACTGATGACACGTATGCAAACAGGACTGGCAAGTTAGATATTTCAGTGTAGCCTTTTATTTTATTCAAGTGAATTTTGCAAAATAAAAATACATTGATATGGTTCTGGCTCTGGTCTCTTCAGTTTCAAGTGTAAGAGAGTGAGTCACCTCTGCTACTTGCTTCAAATTAGAATCTCTAAGGTTACATCTACACTAGCCCCCTAGTTGGAACTAGGGAGGCTAATGAGGGCGACCAAAATTGCTAATGAAGCGCGGGATTTAAATATCCTGCACTTGATTAGCACATTCCCAGCCAGTCGCCATTTTGGAAACTGACTAGCCCGAAGTAACTGCCCATGTCTACACGTGGCAGAGAAGCGGGATTCCGAGATAAACCCCTTAGTTCAAATTAACTGCTATTCCTCATAGAATTAAGTTTAACAGTTAATTCAAAATAAAGGGTTTATCTCGGAATCCTGCTTCTCTGCTGCGTGTAGACGCTGGCAGTTACTTCGGGCTAGTCAGTTTCCAAAATGGCGACCTGTTGGGAATATGCTAATAAAGTGTGGGATATTTAAATCCTGCTCTTCATTAGCAGTTTCAGTCGCCCTCCTTAGCCTCTCTAGTTCAAACTAGGAGGCTAGTGTAGATGTACCCTAAGAAAAATCCAAGCATAAGTAGGCTACGACTACACTATGAGGTTTCTTGGCAAAAAATATGCTAGTGAGGAACTCATTTGCATGAGTCTCGATCTAATTTGCATATTTTCTGCCAATTTGTTTTTGCGCTGGAGTTTTTGCGCAAAAAAAGCAGTGTGGATGTTTTCTTTTTGCACAAAAAGCCCTTTTTCTGCAAGATCCTTATGCCCCAATGGATCGGCAGAAAATATGCAAATGAGATCATGACTCATGCAAACGAGTCCCTCATTAGCATGTTTTTTGCTGAGAAAACTCATAGTGTAGATGTTGCCATAAAGACCAATATATGTAGTGGGCACACATATATTTAAAAGGAAAAAACTTGGCTGTTGTTCAAATTTTATTGAAGTTCTAATTAAAATTATTATTTTCCAAATATATAGAAATTCTATGGAGACCTAGACACAAGTTACAAATATAGTTATATTCACATCCTTAAGAATAGTGTTAGGGTCTGATGGGTCTGTCACAGACTGATCATCAGTAAAGAGATGGTTCCTGATAGAATTTGCCATGGAGAGCTCAGTTTACCTTATCTAGACTCCCTCTTTTAAAACTTAATTCTCACTATACCTTATTAGCATTTCTGCACATAGTGCACTCTCCGGTTAGGACATGTTTTAGAAAGATGTGATGATCAGGAATTTAGTAAGCAAAATATTACTTTTACTATTAATTTTTCAAAATATCAACCATTGGTACATCTTTTCCCATGCTCTATGGCATTGGGTTATTCTTTGGGTATTTATTTATATCAGTGCTTTTTAACTCTGTGTCCTACTATGGCTAAGATAATTTACAAGCCTCAGCCAGGCTCTGTATTTCAACCCTACTTACTTAGATTATTCCTTGTAACTATTAATCAATCTTATACTTCTATAACCCTACAATGTAACACTATTTGGCATGTAATGATTATGTATGAAATAACAGGATAGTTAATCATAACATCACACAATAAATGAAAAATAAAGTAAAATCTTTGGGTACATCACAGACCATTAACCCCTTAGGATGCATTAAATATCTTGGCACAGTATCAGACTGTGGCACCTAAAGATTTAAAAAGCTCTTTCACCCACCATCATTACTTCCATCAATCTCAGATGACTAATGGGAGGGAGATAAAGGAGGCACCAGCTGGGGGGAGGGATGTATCCCCTCATGTGACCCTCCTCCCCCATGTAAATTGTTCTGCTCACCTGTACTCTCTTTCCCCTTCCCATCGCATGTTACCTGGTAAGTGTTGTAGGGTGTTCTGTCCTCTCCCAGGCACTCTTCCAGGTAGCATCTAGCCACATTGCTTCCCTAAGATGCTGCCAAGTGCAACAGAGCATCTGACTGAGAAAATGTAGCCACTGTACTGCCATTGCACTTCTGGTTCCCAGTGGAACCAGAATTAGAAAGGCTCTGACCCCAAGGAAGATCACTTTCCTTCCAACTCCACCACAGCCTTCTTGTTTCCACTCAGCATTTTTGGGAGAAATATGTGACCATGTACGCTCTTCCCCCATATTGCCCCTTCTCAGCATAGAGCAAGGCAGTCTTCATTGATATTTAGAAAATAAACTAAAATAGCAGAATTAATTTATATTTAAATCATGACATATTTCATGTAAAACCTATGTATATATTATGTGTGAAATCCTGTTTCCATAGTCAACTTGTCTTTGACGTTAATGGGGCCAGAATTTCACCTTACATTTTTATATATAGGTCCAACTCACCTATCCAAAGATGTCAGCAGGAGCAGAATGAGTATTTATATGATAGAAATAATGAGTATTTATATGATAGAAATTCATCCTGGATGAAGAGAGGTCATAGAGAGAAGATACCTATTAAAAGATAATCCAGTCCATCTCTGCAAATGAAGGACTGTTCCCCACAGGGCATTTTCAAATGCTTTGCCCAATCTAGTTTTAAATGTTCAATTCAATGGGGTTTCCTGCACTTCTTTTAAGAGACTGTCCCCCTAGCATAATAGATCTGACAGCATAATAGAATGTGGTATAAGTTAAAGTGCTACCACAAAACTAATTCATAGCATGGGATTGAATTCATAGCATGAGTATAACAGGAGTAATACAGCACCACAATTGAAAGTAAGTGTTCATCCAACACAAAAAAAGAACTGAAACAATTTATAGAACATTCAGAAAGTTTTACGGCTTTTTATATGAGAGTTGCTCATGCTGTTCATAAAGCAGATTTAGCAGACTATTCATATAGACATGAAAGGACAGAAGTAGCCAGTGTTCACTGATGCTTTCAGCAAAAAGAAGCTCATAAAGATGTGCTGCATGGATAGCTATGTGTTAGAAATCTGTGACTTCAGATTTGTTTAGCCAAGCTGCACAACGAGTGTATGTTGAACACAAATTTCCACTCACTCTAAAAATGTTTGCTACAGAATTTACAAGTGTTTTTAATCTGTTGCTATACCTCCGTGTTTAAAAACATTCAAATCTATAGTAAGAAAGACACTTCAGCACTAGAAAATACTTATCTAAATGTGGTTTTATACGGAATAAGTGACCATATAAATAGCAGTAATGGATACTAATTTTCTTTGTGATGATTTTCCACTCTATTTTGTAACCCAGGATCTGAGAGGCAAACTTAATTATTTTCTCCTAGAATACTAGAACTGGAAAGGACCTTGAGAGATCATCGAGTCCAGTCCCTCATGGCAGGACCAAGCACCATCTAGACCATCCCTGATAAATGTCTATCTAACCTGCTCTTAAATATCTCCTGTGATGGAGATTCCACAACCTCCCTAGGCAATTTACTCCAGTGTTTAACCACCCTGATAATTAGGAAGTTTTTCCTGATGCACAACCTAAACATCTCATGCTGCAGTTTAAGCCCATTGCTTCTTGTCCTATCATGAGAGGCCAAACACAAGAATTTTTCTTCCTCATCCTTGTGACACTTTTTTAGATACCTGAAACCACTACAATGTCCAGCCTCAGTCTTCTTTCCAAACTAAACAAGCCCAATTCTTTCAGTCTTCGCTCATAGATCATGTTCTCTAGACCTTTAATCATTCTTGCTGCTCTTCTCTGGACCTCTCCAATTTCTCCACATCTTTCTTGGAATGTGGTGCCCAGAACTGGACACGATACTTCATTGGAGGCCTAATCAGCACAAAGTAGAGCGGAAAAATGATTTCTCGTGTCTTGCTCACAACACACCTGTTAATGCATCCCAGAATCATGTTTGCTTTTTTTGCAACAGTATCACACTTGAACTTGAGGTTCACTATGACTCCTAGATCCCTTTCTGCAGTACTGCTTCCCAGACAGTCATTTTCCATTTTGTATGAGTGAAACTGATTGTTCCTTCCTAAGTGGAGTACTTTGCATTTTATGGACCCCTGCACTAACCCCCTTGTTATGCCCTTCCTGCATGATTGTGAACCATTAATAACTACTGAGAATGGTTAACCAGTCAATTATGACCCACCTAATAGTAGCTCCAGCTAGGTTCTATTTCCCTAGTTTATTGACAATAAGGTCATGTGAGATCATATCAAATGCTTTACTAAAGTCTAGGAATACCATGTCCACTGCTTCCCTCTTATCCATGAGACTTGCTATCCTATCAAAGAAAGCTGTCAGATTGGTTTAGCATGATTTGTTCTTTACAAATCATGTTGGCTGTTACCTATCACCTTATTTTCTTCCAGGTGTTTGCAGGTGAATTCCTTAATTATTGGCATTATTATCTTTCCCAGCACGGAAGTTAAACTGACTTGTCTGTAGTTGCCTGGGTTGTTCTTATTTCCCTTTTTATAGAAGGGCACTATATTTGCCCTTTTCCAGTCTTCTGGAATACTCTCCAGTCTTCCATAATTTTTCAAAGATGATAGCTGAAGGCTCAGACACCTCCTCTATCAGCTCCTTACTCATCACCCTCCACTAATAAAGGCTCTGCAGATGATACTGGAAGTGACATCTGAATTTACCAGTTGCTTTCAGGTAATTTATATAATTGGAATGTAGTAAATATTCTTTTGATGGTGCACAAAGAGAAACAAAATCCAGATGTTTTAGCTGCATTGGCTCTGCAGAGATAACAGGTGTAGAAAACGGTAAAAAAGCCATTCACACTTACTAAAATAATCTGAATTTAAACAACGACAGATCTGTTAAATAAGAATGTAATCTTTCTGCATTGTCACTTGTCAGAATCACTGCCTTGCATTTTGAGCCCGGGGTGAGAAGAGAGCAGAGGAAGAGGGTATTTGTTTGGCTGGCCAAGAGAGAATTATGCTTGATGACCTGAAGGGAAAAGAGGTCAGCTCAGTGGCTGACTTACTACCCAGGAATGAGGGGTTAAAAAGGTCAGCCTGTGCCTAGATCTTCCTCTTCACATGCAGCAGGCTTGAAGCACCCATGGTCCCTCCCTATTCCGATCATAAATATACCAGGTTATTGGCCATATCTGTTGTGGGAATTACATTAGCTGCCCTTTTGAGAGGGGCTGGAAAGAATTTATCCCTTTCCCCCATATTGACAAGGTGCAGTAGGGGTTTTTCAACTTCCCAACACGAGTTTCAGGTGAGCTCTGTTCATGCAGAACACTATGGGAGATAGGACATATGTTACAACTTATTATTTAAGTGTATAGTGGATGTTCAGTGTGGGTACTCCATAAAAGAAGGCATTGCAGTGAGAGATAAATGGCTTGGGGAAAGAATTTAGGCAGAGGTGGTTAGCAACTGTAATCCGGGGCCAGTTGAGGATGCTTATGACTGGTACAGCAGAGAGCCAATAGCTCATCATTATAGTTCACCTCAGCTCTCTTATGAGTAAGGTCCCAGCAGTGGATTTGCTGGAGGGACCTGGATGGAAAGGATTGGTTGAACTCCTTTCCCAAGGACTGTAAGTTCCTGGCAATGGATCTGGTTGGTGGGTGGAAAAGGGGAAGAAGTGGGATCTAGTAAAATTACCTCCCAGGTAATTACGGGAGAAAATGGAGGAGATAAGGGGGGCTAATCTGCACTGTACATTTTATCTGCCAGATATTCCCAGTAATTTAATAGTAAAGTTGCAGCCTGATTGTATCCATATCAAATGTCTCTTTGTCCTTCTTTTGGCGTAGTCCAACAGTGGAATCATATTACAAACAGAAAAGGGTCTTTGTTATAAAGTATTTGTAGAGAAATTATGATGAATAGAATGAGATATCATTTTAACACTATTTTATTAACTTTTGAAAAGTTTCCTACATTCATACAAGCTTAATCTAATTATTTTATGTTGGCATTATCCAAAATTCAGAACTTGACATTAAGTTTTAATTTTAACTGGATATGGAAATTTCTAATTACTCTGGGCAAGTAATATTTTGGCAGGGAAGTAAAATATCAATAAGGTGTTGGGTTTTTTCATTATCATAAATCAACATGAGAAACAATGGGAATGCAAATTTGGTGCTTGGGCTAATGTGTTTTTTTTTTTTTAACATTTGTGGTAATATCAGTCTAACTGAAATACCAAAAATTTGTCCTTTAAAAATGCTTACACAGTGTACCCAAAGTTCAGACACAAATAGATTCAGGATCAGATACAATGAATAAATTGCAAAATCTGCCTGTTTTTCAGAAATCCTTTTTTTCCCTCTATGCCCATGAAGAGATCTTGAGGTGTTATTATTGTTTTTATTCTTATACTTTAGACCTTTTAGCACATTGAGCTACCCACATTCTCCATAATTGCTTATGAGCTGCGATGTGATCTTAAGTCCTCCCATTTCAAATTAATTTTTTCTATGTTGCTGATAATCATACGCTTCTAAGTCATCCTAGGTCTACCACTCCTGTTGGATTGTCCATAATCAGCCATAATCAGTAGCCTGTTACTGTCCATTCATAACCAATGTCTTAGTCATTGATGTCTTTTCTTACAAATTATTTGCCATTGAGATCATGCTTTAGCCATTTTTCTGACCTCATCATTCATTTTTATTTCCTCATGGTTTACACCTAATATTCTCTGCGGGCACTTATATAAAATACATCTAACTTCTGAGCCTGCCCCAAAGAGGGTACAATTCAAGAATAAGATAAAGGGAGTACAAAGAAAAAAAGAAACATTATGGTCAGCAACATAGACTGCAATCTCCACACACACAAACTGTCAAGTCAGTGTGATTATTTTTCAAGGCCTCACAACAGAGGAGAGTTTTAAGGAGGGTTTTGAAGAAGAAAAATATTTTGTGGATGTTTACAAGGCTCATGTACAAGATGCAAGGAGACTGATGGTAGAAAGTATAACTCCCATGTTTATAACAATAAAGAGTCTGGTAGCACTTTATAGACTAACAAAACACGTAGATGGTATCATGAGCTTTCGTGGGCACAGGCCACTTCTCAATGCTGGAAGGGCATAAGAACTAGGTTTCTGCAGGGGTCTGTTTTTGGACCAGTTCTATTCCACTTCATCAATGATTTAGATATTGGCATAGAGAGTATGCTTATTATATTTGCAGATGATAAGCTAGGAAGGATTGCAAATGCTTTGGAGGATAGGGTCATAGTTCAAAATGATCTGGACAAACTGGAGAAATGTTCTGAGGTAAATAGGATAAAAAATAATAAGGACAAATGCAGAGTACTCCACTTATGAAGGAACAATCAGTTTCACACATACAGAATGGGAAGCGACTGTCTGGGAAGGAGTACTGCAGAAAGGGATCTAGGGGTCATAGTGGACATCAAGTTAAATATGAGTCAACAGTGTAACACTGTTGCAAAAAAACCAAACATGAATCTGGGATACATTAACAGGAATGTTGTGCGCAAGACATGAGAAGTCATTCTTCCACTCTGCTCTGCACTAATTAGGCCTCAGCTGGAATATTGTGTCCAGTTCTAGGTAGCACATTTCAAGAAAAAAATGTGGAGAAATTGGAAAGGGCCCAGAGAAGAACAACAAAAATGATTAAAGTTCTAGAAAAAATTACTATGAGGGAAGACTGACAAAATTGGGCTTGTTTAGTTTGGAAGAGAGAGGACTGAGGTGTGACATAATAGCAGTTTTCAAGTATCTAAAAGGTTGTTACAAGAAGGAGAAGGAGAAAATTTGTTCTCATTGACCTCTGAGAATAGGACATGCAATGGGCTTAAATTGCAGTAAGGGGTCTCTTTTAAAATTTACTACAGCACTGTCTCCTTCTTATTTGTTATTTATGAATTTATCACATATTTCTCCTCATGGACCACCATGACATTTGGATGCTTACTGCTCTATTTGGAAACACAGCTGAAACAATTGGTGTAAACACATTGTTATTTAGAGGATTTTATCCCCATCAGTGGCTAGCTATTTCACTTATATTAAATGACAAATCCCACACTTATTATGGAATGTACTTGTATTAAAAATATGCTGAAATGAGAACAGTTGTAAATAACAAATTGTAGCTGTCTCAATTTCATGTATTAGAATGACGCATTTTCAATACAATTTATACTCTACTGAATTTGCAAAGATTATGTGGCTAACTTACTATGCTGTGCACTGAAAACTGATTCCAAAATAATTAGCCTATATCTTCAAATACAGTATGAAATATTTAATATTTAAATTTTTGATAAAGAATGATGTTTGAATCACACTGCATTATTCCATTCAGTCTCATTTAGGTGTATCATATGCTACTTATAACTTTATGTTCCATACAACATTATGCATATTGTCATATAGCATGGCAATTGTGAAAAAAAATGTCCTCTCTAAAATTCTTCTGAAAAAGTGGAAATTATTCGCATCTCAAAAGGCAGATCTATTTAAGGAAATATTTCATGCTTAGGGCAAGTCTACTTTTAAGATCAAAATATATCCAATTTCCTAATAAAGAGTGCAATGTATCTTGTTGCAAATTTGTTTATTAATGTTAATTAGAAAATGCCTGTCATCCTACAAAATGCTTACAGCATGAATGTGTGATGAAAATCAAATAAAAATATTAAAAATCCAAAGAGAAAATAAGAAAATATACCTGAAACTTACTTTCTAAAAGAAAACAGTTCTCATATATTTCACTGAATATTTTTAAAATATGTTTTATTTGACTGTCACAGATCTAGAAACATAGTTTGTTGCTATTTAACCACTACAGTGTCATTCTGTTGTTTGAATGTATTTGGTTATGGGGTTTTTGGGGGGGGAGGGGGAGAAGGAGGAGAGGGAGGTATGAAAACATGCTTTTATGTTTTATTCAATTTTAATTAGAAAAAGAGTTAAATATGCTAATTACTGAATAAAGAATTGGAAAGAAAGGATAGCCTTTTAACTATGAATAGTAAAGTAATAAACATCAAAATTGGGCCATTAGCAATAGCACTTATAATTTATTAATATAAATAACTCAATACATGATAGAACACTGGATTATGTTCTATAAAATAGCACATGATACGAAAAGGAGGAGTTTAATTAAGATTTGAATGATAAACAGAAGAACAGCTTGGAAGGAGTAGAGTAGTAGACATAAATGGTAGAAGGAATTGCGGAGAATCTTAGTGGTGAGAATGAAAACTCTGTAGTTCAGTTGGAAGACAATGAAGGATTTTTGGAGAAAAAAAATGAAACGGCCTGAGAATTGAAAGAGGAAGCGGATTTCAGCTGTGATATATTAGAGTCGCTAGATAAAGAAGAAGTGAGAAAGGGGAAGACCAGCAAATAGATGCTTTGGCCAGATCAAACAGAATTACATTGGGGTTAAATTTAGCCCTTTGATATGTTACTCCTATTACAAAGATATCTATTTAATTAGTAACTACTAGCTTATACATTTTACCTAATAACCTCACCTCATTCTGAAAAGTAGGAAAAAATAGATAAACACAAAATGCATAAATAAAAGATCCTACATGTTTAAAACAAAACAGCATTCATCTGCTTCAATTTAAACACTTGATTAAGTACAGCTAAATTGGTCCTTATGTCAGCTCTTTTTTAACCAATCTTCTTACACTCTTTTTTCCATAATATTTTTATTAAAATATTTTAAAACACATGAAATATTTATCATTAAAAGAAAACACCCAATGAAATAACTCCTCTCTCTTAACTTTATTAAATGTTGTCAGACAAGTTTAAGTGAATCAATATGATATACAAAGTTAACACTTATATGTGATTCAACTTAATTATTCTAAGGTAAGTATCAAGTAAAATAAGTTATCACACTATGAATACTGAATTGCAACATCCAATTTGCAAAGAGTCACCAAAAAGAATTGTGAGTATAGAAAACCCTTTTTGTTGTCCAGGGGGAAAACCAATTTGCCATTTTTGTACAATATGTAAGAGCACTTTATCAGTTTCTTCAGATTCCAAATTATGATTTTTGTCATCATATTCAAAATAAATATTAACATCAGACATTCTTTGTAGAACTGCTTCATTAATGTACATTTCAGGCTTAAATGCTTACAGCAGGCTAATTCTTTTTACCTGGTTTCAGTAGGAGATCAAGAAGATAAATATGAACTTTCGCCAGTTTTGAGGTCCAGCCACAAAAAATTATTTGAAAACAGTAGCACTGACAGTGACATATTTTTCCTGGCACACTTTAGAAGTGATCGGTAATGATCGGTAATGACAATATTTCACTGTCATCTTTGATATATTTATAATAGTCTTATTCAGATTTTATGTTCTAACCACATGCCTGAGCCTCATGTATAACCACAATTATGCTTTAGAAGTACAGAATTTCCAATCTGTAATACTTCTGCAGGTGAAGTGATGAGGGAAAATCACTTGACACTTCTGTCCTGCTGTATGGAAGCATATATTTCAAATCTCATTTCCCCATAGGATATGTTTTAAAGAGGGGTTAGCTGACAACATTCAGTAAAATGGATTTTAATTTACACACTGCTGATGGAATTGCAATAACTCCCGAGAGTTGAAGGAAACAAAGGGTATACATATTGGTAGTCAAAGCAATCAATGTTTAGTTCCTTCCTTTTCTTATCACTGTCTCAGAAGCACAGAAAAAAAATGACAGTAATATTTTTTCTCTGAATTCATAATTACTTGTCACCTAAAAAGTCTCTCATAAATCAGCCTTTTATAAATTGTGAAAACATGATATACTAGGGTTGGCCAAGAACAGCTCCAGTAAAAAAAGACGACATTTCAGACAGAAAATGAAGTTTGTTAAACAAAATAAATAAAAAATACATTTCATATTATCCATTGGATAAGAATATTTAATGAACATGTAGGCTATGTCTACACAACAGTGTTATTTTGGAATAACTGATATTATTCTGAAATATCTTTGTGCTAGTCTACACAACAAGCCTTTATTTCAAATAATGTCAAGCTGGAGGGCTTCTTACTCCGACTCCTGTAATCCTCATTTTGTCAGGAGAAAGGGAAGTCAAAGGAAGAGTGTTCTTCCTTTGACTTCCTGCTGTGTAGACAGTGCCAAAAGCCAAATTAAGCTATTTCAATTTACGCTACTCAATTGACGTAGCTGAAGTTGCGTAGCTTAATTTGACTTTAGCCCTTCTGTGTACATGTGCCCTTAAAGACCTAATATTGTGAGCTGCTACTACTGAAGGCTGGAGATGAAAGAAGTCAGTACAGCACAGAAGATGTTCAGAACCTATAAAACCAACCCTTAATACTAGGGCTGTAAATTGACAAGAGTTAACACCTGCGATTAACGCAGTCGAAGATTAACATGTTAAATTTTTTAACGCGTTAATGCTGCGCTGCCCCTTTGAAGTGCTGCTGCAGTGCTTCAAAGGGGCAGTGCAATCTGAAACCCGGGATCCACTGCCCCTTTGAAATGCGGAAAGGTGGCAAGTTAGATATTATGCAACCTAGTTTTAGAATTCAGCAGATCTAATAGTTCTAACAGTATGAAGGTACTGTAATTTATTTGCTAGTTCGGAAACTAATAGAGTATGTCAGGTAAGAATCAAAAGGACACATTGTGAAAAGGAATGAGTATAATACCTCAGAAGGCATCTGTCTTAGAAGCTGTATCTGAAAAATTGGGATTATACTGAGGTACTTTGTAAGATGCTTTGAGATCTACTGAAGGAAACCATAATATAAGAGCTAGGTAGAATTACTAACTACTTCAGTTTGTAGAATACTTCAGTGCTAGATTATGGAAGTGTGTAGAACTGTGGGGTAGGTCCGTCAATAGCTATAGCTTAATATTAAGGAAATATCAGATAAAATTAATGACCTAACATTAACATTATTTTTGCACCAAAATTGAGGATCCTCCCCTAAAGAACACTGTCCTGGAAAGACAGTGTCCCCTATTCACATTCTTTCTCCCTATCAGAGCAAAGGGGGAATTGAAACTTGGTCTCTCACATCTCAGGTGAATGATCTAATCCTTGGGCTAAAAAAAGACAACTTGGGCACCTCCTCTGTGTTTTTCCTTCAACCACGTTTTGAATGGAATCCGTCCTCTTTAGGCAGCACCCTCTGACACACTTCCCAGATTGAGTCTGTTGTGATAATTGGGGTAAGAATTTACCCTAATTATGAGCTCAAATGAAAAAGTATGTTAAAAGTCATAAAATGTCACAATAAACTGTAATAATAAATGATTGGGAAAAATACAAAAGGAAGACAGTTTAATTCTATTAGTAAAATTACGAGTACATCTAAGAGACTGCCAGCCCAATGTAGAGGGGGATATTCTTTCTAAACCTTGACACAGATAAAGGGAAAGGGAACAAGAGATGCTGTTAAAATGAAAACCTTACTTAATAATTTATATTTTGAATGCTTTCCCTTTTTTTGCATTTTTAATAAAAGGTTTAAAAGTTTTCAATGGGGTGTTTCCCACTGTAGTAAGTTGGCCGTTGTCTCTATACATCAAACTCTGAACCTTGCTTAATTTTGTTTAATATTGGACAGTTATTGAATTATTTCAACACCGTTAATGTCTTTGGGAACCTACAATTCTTCTAAATTGGGTTGGTAAATGTGACAGGCATTCACGCAGCTCTCTTTCCCTGTGTGTGGATCACAATGAGATTTAGGTGAAAGAGAAACCATGCAGATGCTTAGAGTGAGAAGAAGCATCCAGAAACTGAAACTTAGGTTTATGGGGAACTTATAGATGAAGTTTAGATGATTATTTGTCTTAGGTGCTTACATGATTACTTAACAGGTGACTTGGGGGTTTACAGATGGCAGTGGTTTCTAAAATTGGGACTTAACTGTCTAAGCACCTTTGTGAATCTGGGCTTCTGACTTTACCATGGTTTCTCTTGTAAATTTAGGCTGGGATTATGGGAGTTGGGTCATCAAAACCTTATGCGGCATTTAAAGAAAATTGTATATGTACTGATGATGGTGTATGATATAAGACTGATATTTATATGAACTATGCTTTTGGTCTTTTGAAATTAAAAATATCTTAGGCATGACTTATTCTACTCCTTTCTCAATTGCCCTAATTCGTTGATTATTATATATATTTGCAAAAATCCCAGGTGACACAGGGGGCAAAATGCAAAGATAATTTAAACACCACACTTCCTGTAAGTTGGGCAAACAATGATAAATGAAGATGCTGACGTGATTATGTAAAAATATAAGAGAAAGAGGAGATCAAGGGCAATAAATAAGTTCTGAGACTGCACAGGAAGAGATAATTATGGGAACAAGGACAAGAAGCAATATATTATACCAAGGACACAATGAATTATCAGAAAGAAATAACATAATTCAGGGTTTGTATAATGCTGAAAGTACTCTGTGTTTGAGGAAGAAAAATTCCAGTGATTAGAAAAAATGACAAACTGATATAAATGAAGATAATCATCCATGATGATAATATTTAAATAAAAAAAGCCAATTGTTTGAATTTATGAAATCTATCTTGAAACTTTAATTATAGGAGAAGTTGTATGTAGCAAAGCTTATAATGAAGGTTGCTCCACACTTCCCATAACAGAGACCATTTTGAATTACTTGACAAGCTTAAGCATTTTGAACTTAGATTTTAAAGATACTTGCCTGAGATTAAATATTTTGGGAAACCTTCCACGAAAACGGTTCAGCCATTTCTGAGAAGGTTAGGGTAAATTGTTGCTTTTTCCATGTTTCATTCTGTTGACCTTTTTGATATATTTTAATGACTTTCTGGGCAGAAGAAACTTAGCTGGAGATGCACTTTTTTGTCAGAGATGTGCCTTTTGTTGTTACTGTGAAAATTCATTTAAATAAGGCCAATTTATAAACTTTTGAATAATCACACATGTCCAGTAGAAACTTCCAGTAGTTTTGCAGCTAAAATCCCAGGAGATTTCATATATAGTGGGCATGCCTCAAACCCAGGCCTTTAAAAGATTTTCTTTGTTAATGACACTCTGGGTTGCTCTGGGTTGGACCACGTCCTGAAACTTAGAGGAAGAAGACTATCTGTTCTGTGGTTCAGACCTCCCTGCTGTACATCTGCAACCGCTGCCTGATACAAACACAGAGAAGACAAGAACCAGATTTTGGAATGTTGAGATGAGTAGATTTAGAGAAAGAACCTCAGGCTAGGGAAGACTAGTTCTTGCTAAAAAAGAAGACTGGAACTGGGCAGGCTAGGAAAGTGGGACTGGGATGAGGAAGCAGGTGTGGGGAAGAGACATTAATTCAGGGACAGGTTATGAGTAGAGCTCAAGTTTTTGGACAATAGGTACAAGAATCTGTGCATGCTTCAGAGTGTACTCTCTGGAATCTGGAACAGAAACTAAGAGTGCATCTAGACTGCAGGGTTTTTTCGGAAAAATGGCCATTTTTCTGAAAAAATCTTCACTTATGTTCACGCTGCTATTGCGTTCTTTTAAAAGAAAATCAAAAGCACGTGTTTTTCCGACATTGTTAAACCTCATTCTACGAGGAAGAATGCCTTTTTCAAAAGAGCTCTTTTGAAAAAAGGTGTGTCTGGATGCAGAAGAGGGAGTTTTTTTGAAAGAAGACATCTCCAGGAAAAAGCACAGGTGCTCTGGTAGTCACTCCATCCATACGAATCACAGCTTAAATGCGATATAGCGTCTATTCACTGTGGACGCTACCTTTCAAAAAAGCAGATCGCTTATTCAATGCGCTTTGGCAGTGTGGATGCTCTCTTTTGGAAGAGGTTTTTTCAGAAAATTTCTTCTGAAAAAGCTTCTTTCAAAAGAAGCTTGCAGTCTAGACATACCCTAAAAGTCCTGAGGCTTACATTCCTCTGCTATCAGCAAATGTCTATGAACCCCCCTGAGAGTGTGCGTCTCCTTACACTGTAGCGCTGACAAACATGGATCACGAATAACTGCGAGTTGGTTATCCCACTACTTCAAGTGTCAAGGTTTGTGTGTGGGCTGTGAAAGTTCCAATCCTGCAGGTGACACATGTGAGTTTCAGTATGGTGTCATATTATGGACTTTCTTGCCCTCTCCCCCCCCCATCCTGCCCTTCAGTTTGCCTATTTACTATAACACACTCAAAAATCATGTTCAGAAAACATTATTAAGGTTGCAAGTCAAGCACTGAAAAGTTAGCAAACAGAATTTAGGTTGCTTGTACAACCTTAATCCCCCCCTTTAGTGTATGCATTAAAAAAGATCCACCCCCACTTCAGGAGCTCTGCTTCATTCAGTACATAGGCTTAACCTTCTATCTGTAGAAAACAAATGAAATTAAAGATACTGATGTCAATAAGACTTTTGTTTTATATTTAGCAGAAGATGGAAAGTGTGCATTATTTGTGGATAATGGTATGGCTGATTCTAGGCTACCCAAAACTAAAGAGAACTACAACTAAGGGGAAGGGGAGCCACTCATGGCAGACTAGAAGGGCAAAAAAGGAGAAAACATAAATGGGAATGAAATCAGAAGTTGAATATTAGGGAATCAGAGGAGGACAGAGAGCAGAGAACTTGGAACAGCACCCAACACCTGTCAATGACATCTAAGGAATTAGTGAACACTTCCCAAAGGAAATCTTTTCCGGGTACATCTACACTGCACTTATTTTGAAATAAGCTATACTGGAATAGCGACAAGGAGGCCTGTGGCAATTTACAGACTATAAGGTTAGTCTATAAGGGTATGTCTACACTACAAAGTTAATTCGAACTAACGGCCGTTAGTTCGAATTAACTTTCATAGGCGCTACACAGGCAAACCGCTAGTTCGAACTTAATTCGAACTAGGGGAGCACTTAATTCGAACTAGGTAAACCTCATTGTACGAGGACTAACGCCTAGTTCAAATTAAGTAGTTCGAATTAAGGGCTGTGTAGCCTCTTAATTCGAACTAGTGGGAGGCTAGCCCTCCCCAGCTTGCCCTGGTGGCCACTCTGGGCACCACCAGGGAAACTCGTCTGCCCCCCTCCCGGTCCCGGAGCCCTTAAACGGCCACAGGCTGGCTACAGCACCCAGCCAGCAGACCCTGCACCTGGCACGGCACGAGCCAGCCACCTGCTGCCACCTAGCCCTCCGTCTCTTCCCAGGACCAGGCTGGCGGCTCCCAGGAGACTGCCCGGGGCTGCAAGAGGCGGGCGCCGCCTGGTCTAGCATGGACATTGTGGACCTCATCGAGATTTGGGGGGAAACCTCCAATGTCCACGACCTCCGCACTAGGCACAGGAAAGTGGCCATCTAGGGCAGGATAGCTGCCAGCCTGGCCACCCAGGAGCAGGTTTGCATGAAAATCAAGGTGGTCCAGTGAGATCCCGACCCGGAGCCCTGAGCTTAGAACATAAAAACATAAGAATGGCCATACTGGGTCAGACCAAAGGTCCATCTAGCCCAGTAGCCTGTCTGCCGACAGCGGCCAACACTAGGTACCCTGGAGGGGATGGACTGAAGACAATGACCAAACCATTTGTCTCGTGCCATCCATCTCCAGCCTTCCACAAACAGAGGCCAGGGACACCATTTCTACCCTCTGGCTAATAACACTCCATGGACCCAACCTCCATGACTTTATCTAACTTCTCTTTAAACTCTGTTATATTTCTAGCCTTCACAGCTTCCTGCAGCAAGGAGTTCCACAGGTTGACTATTTGCTTTGTGAAGAAGAACATTCTGTTATTAGTTTGAAGCCTGCTACACATTCATTTCATCTGGTGTCCTCTAGTCCTTCCATTATGGGAACTAATGAAGAACTTTTTATGCACCCTCTCCACACCACTCATGCGTTTTTAGACCTCTATCCTATCCCCCCTCAGTCTCCTCTTTTCTAAGCTGAAAAGTCCCAGTGTCTTTAGCCTCTCTTCATATGGGACCTGTTCCAAACCCCTGATCATTTTAATTGCCCTTTTCTGAACCTTTTCCAAGGCCAATATATCTTTTCTGGAGTGAGGAGATCAAATCTGTACATAGTACTGAAGATATGGCATACCATAGTTTGATACTTCCCCTCCTCCGTCTTCCCCTGGCTTCCCCCTTCCAGTTCCCTCCTCCCAGGTTTCCCATGCCCTCTCCCACCCTCTCTCTTCCCCTCTCCCACCTCTTTTTCCCAGTCTCCCCGAGTTTTGTTCAATAAAGAGAGTTTCTATTTTTGAACACACGTGTCCTTTATTTTGTACATCTGAAAGGGGGGCTAGGGAGGGATAAGTGGAAGGAGGTGAGGGAGGAATGGGGTACAAGCCCCCGATGGGGTGGAAGCTCTCCTGCAGCCCCCTGATGGACCACCCCCCCTGGATGGCAGCCTGTGGCAAGTGCAGCTGGGATGATGGCCGAGTGCTGTGATGTGCCGAGTGTGGGCACACAGGGCACTCCAAGACAGGACTGCTTTGCTGACCCTCATCAAGTTAGACAAGCAAGCGGGGAACCCCTGAGAACTGTGTGTCCGGGGTGGGGGTCAGGTCCCTTTAAGCACAGCCCTTGGCTAGCCTGAGACAGCAGCTCCACGCTCTAAGTCCTAAGCTGATGCCCTGCCGGCACTGCTTCCGGCCAGCCGTAACCGCGGTTCAGGGTCCACTCAATGTGGACATGCTAGTTCGAAATAGCAAAATGCTAATTTGAATTAGTTTTTAGGTCTAGATGCACTAGTTCGAATTAGCTTAGTTCGAATTAACTAATTTGAATTAAGTTAGTTCGAATTAGTGCTGTAGTGTAGACATACCCTAAGGTGCCACATGACTCCTTGTTGCTTTTGCAGATCCACACTAACACATCTACCCTTCTGACACTATACTGGAATAGTTATTCTGAAATACCTTATTTTGAAATAGATCGTCTACGTTGCAAGGAAGCCTCATAATTAGTCTGAGGCAGGCTTCCCTAATGAAGATGTACTATCCCAATTTAGAGCCCCAGGAAGCACTGGGGAATAATAATTTAGGATGGCTCTGATGAGGGGCTATTTTGAAATAGTAGCAGTGGAGCATCAACACACACCTTGGGCTCGTCTACACTGGCCCCTTTTCCGGAAGGGGCATGTAAATTTCACCAGTCGTAGTAGGGAAATCCGCGGGGGATTTAAATATCCCCCGCGGCATTTAAATAAAAATGTCCGCCGCTTTTTTCCGGCTTTTAAAAAAGCCGGAAAAGAGCGTCTACACTGGCCCCGATCCTCCGGAAAAAGCGCCCTTTTCCGGAGGCTCTTATTCCTACGAGGAATAACGGGGCTGTCAACAAAGGGCTTTGATGTCAACAGGGGGAACATCCAGACTAGCGGCGAGCCAACAAACAGCTGATCAGCTGTTTGTCGGCTCAGCGCGGCAGCCATGTAAATGTAAATGAAGCCGCGATCATTTAAATCGCAGCTTCATTTACCTTTGCTGATCTGTCTAATCTACATGCCTCTGTCGACAGAGGCATGTAGTCTAGACACAGCCAAAGAGTGCTATCAATAAACTCTTTATTTGTACCCTAAGCTGTCCATTTTTAAGATTGGAAAAGAAAAAATTAAATCATCTGAACTATCACCTATCAAGCTCAGAAACAAGTAATAGTCCATTTTAAAGCTTTGCACTTGCATTAAAATGGTGAACGTTTCATGTACTCATCTTTCTATCCACAATTCAATCACATTTGGCAAAAAAGTATACAAATATTATCCTTAAAAGGAAGACTGCCCCTTTGAATATTTAATCTAGTGGTGGAGAACCTCCGGCCTGAGGTTTATCAGGGTTAACCCTTAGAAGGCCACCAACATCTTTGTATACCTGAACATCCATAAGCAGAAAGCCCTGCGGTTCCCATGGTTTGCTAATTGTAGCTAATGGGAGCTGCGGGAAGTGGGGACCAGGCCTGCACTGCCTCCCACATCTCCTATTGGCCAGGAATGCTGAACTGTGGCCCCTGGGATCTGCTATTCCTGCAGATGCCCAGATAAACAAACCATCTGGTGGCCTGCCAGAGGCTAACCTTAATGAACCATGTGTGGCCGGCTCACCACAGGTTCCTCTCCCTGATACAGTCCCTACTATGTGCTCTTTATAAATGGAGTTGTTTATGCTGTTCATGTTATTATTAATGTTGTCCTATGGTATTTGTTTTATACTTATTTATTTTCTTTGTTTCCTTCTTCCTCCTGTTATGACACTACAATTTTATGAAATTACAGAAACTTATATTTCATTTGGTACAGCCATAGGCAGCATACTAGCTTAATTATGCATTGTCTGTTTCATCTTACAGACTTTTCACACAACTCTCTGAGAGATAGACATTTTATGAATAGTCCCCTAAAGATCATTTTCAGGAGATAACTGCAACACATAGAGCCAGGAAATGCACAGAAAAGCACATAAAATATATTATTACCTTGGCATTGCTAAGGAAACTTATATTTTTGAAAAGATATTGAGTTATAAAGTCATCAAGTGTATAAGAGCTTCAGAAGAGACCATGAGAAAAACTTCATGAACAATTTCATTGAAGGCACTTTGCAAACATGAACAAAAGATTATTTTGTTTCAATAGCACTGAGAATAATTGCAACTAAACTGCACAGGGATGCTTTTAATAGAATGTAAACGATTTGTTGACAGAATGAACTGTATCCCAAAGGCACTATAAAAAGTTAGTCAGCAAAATCTATTTACTTTGGGGAATAAGAAGTTCGACATTTTCTGATAAAGTTCTGTCGCTTCCTGTTTTACTGTATATGAGCTAATTCTTTCCTCTGTGAGACATACAATGGTAAAAAATATAAAGCTAAAAACCAGAAAATCCTGTTACCATGAATTTGTTGTTCTATTGTGCTCATAGGGTATGTCTATACTAGCTCGTTAGTTCGAGCTAGGTAGGCAAATGAGGGCAACCGGAGTTGCAAATGAAGCCCGGGATTTAAATATCCCGGGCTTCATTTACATGTTCCCGGGCACTGCCATTTTTAAATCCTCTTTAGTCCGAACTCCGTGCCCGCGGCTACACACAGCACGGAGTAGGTAGTTCGAATTAGAGATCCTAATTTGCACTACCGTTACTCCTCATTCCACGAGGAATGCCAGATACACACAGACAGACCTTCCAGAACACAACAATAAATCATCACCTTAAAAATGTGGGTTTTTATTACAAAACTAAAGGAGGTATTGCCTTATATTTATTTACAGATGTTTATTATTTATTAAAGAGATATTGCTTTAGATACAGGCAGTCCCCGGGTTATGTACAAGATAGGGACTGTAGGTTTGTTCATAAGTTGAATCTGTATGTAAGTCGGAACTGGCGTCCAGATTCAGCAACTGCTGAAACTGACCGCCAGTTCTGACTTACATACAGATTCAACTTAAGAACCCCAAGGTCCCCAAGTCAGCTGCTGCTGAAACTGATCAGCGGCTGATTCCAGGAAGCCCGGGGCAGAGCAACTCTGCCTCGGGCTTCCTGTAGTCAGCGCTGGTCAGTTTCAGCAGCGGCTGACGTGGGGACGCCTGGGGCAGAGCAGCTGGGGTGCTGCTGGGTTGCTCCAGTAGCACCGCTCCTCGGCGCTACTGGACCAACCCAGCAGCATCCCAGCTGCTCTGCCCCAGGCGACCTGATTCAGCTGCTGCTGAAAATGACCAGCAGTGGCTGAATCAGGACGCCTAGGGCAGAGCAGCTGGGGTGCTGCGGGATTGGTCCAGTAGTGCCCAGTGCTCTGCCCCAGGGTCCACAACAAAAGCCTGGTCTGCTGGGAGGGGGCACACTAGCTGCGCGCCCGCCCCCCCCAGCAGACCAGGGACACAGGGAGCGAAGCCGCAGTGGCAGCGGGGTGCCGCGCCTCTGAGGCTTTGCTCTGGCAAAGCCTCAGAAGTGCGGGACCCTGCCGCTGCTGCGGCTTCACTCCCGGTGCCCTTGGTCTGCTGGAGATGGTCTCCAGCAGACCAGGGGCACCGGGAGCAGCTTTTCTCGCCCCGGAGGTCATGGTGGCGGATCGCTGCCTGCGAGCTTCGGGGCGAGAAAGCCCCGTTCGTAAGTGCGGATCCGACGTAAGTCGGGGACTGCCTGTATTAAAAATGTATATACTTAGGCTGAGGTTGGAAAGGAAATACAAGACAGATTCACTGAAAGTTTCTGGATGAGGATAAAAGGGGTAAAAACGAGTGTGATATCAAGGTACAGGTCTATTGCAGACCACCAAAGGAGGTAGAAGAGAAAGATGAGGCTTTTTATAAACAAAGTGCAGGACTTGGTGGCAACAGGGGACTTCAGCTATCCAGACATCTGTTGGGAAAAGAACACAGTAGGACAGATTATCCAACAAGTTCTTGGCATGCATTGGAGACATTTTTTTTTTATTTCAAAAAGTAGAGAAAGCTACTTGGGGTAGAGGATGTTTTAGATTTGATGTTGATGAAGAGAGAGGATCTGGTTGAGAATTTTAAAGCAGAGGACAGCTTACCTGAAAGCAATCATGAAAAGGTAGAATTACTGATTCTATGGAATTGCAGGAGGGAGAACAGTAAAATAAAGACAATGGAAATGAAAAAGGAAAAGTTTATCAAACTTAGGCTATGTCTAGATGGCAGAGTTTTTCCGGGATACAGGAGGTATCCCGGAAAAACTCTGCCACGTCCAAGGAACAAGTCAGTCTTTTTGGAACAGATTCCAAACAAGCGGGCATGTTCTTTTGGCATCCCTGGTTAGATGGCATCCAGTCACCACGGCCTGATTAAATGAATGCTAGAATATTTGGGGAGTTGACTGAGGAGATATCATAGCCACTATCTTTGAAAAGTCATGAAACATGGGAGTCCATAAGATTGAAAAAAGGGTCAATATAGTGCCTATATATAAAAGGAGAAATAAGGTCAAACCCCCAAATTACTAGTCACCTTAACTTCTGTATCAAGAAAGATAACGGAGCAAAATTAAGGAATAAAAAAAATTAAGGAATCAATTTGCAAACATCTAGAAGATGAGGTGATAAGGAATAGTCATCATAGATTTGCCAAGAACAAACTGTGTCAAACCAAACATAGCTTTCTTTGACAAGGTAACAAGCCTTGTTGAAAGCGGGGAAACAGTAGCTGTGGTATAGCTAGATTTTAGTCAGGCTTTTTATACAGTCTTGCATGAACTTTCTATTAACAAGCCAGAGAAAAACAAGCTAGATGGAGCTACTATAATGTGGATGATTTTCAGGAAAGATGTGGACAAATTTGAAAAAGTCCAAAAAAGAGCAACAAAAATTATTAAAAGTCTAGGAAACATGACTTAAAAGAGAAGATTAAAAGACTTGGGTTTGTTTAGTCTAGAAAAGAGAATAATAAGAATGGACATGATATCAGTTTTCAAGTACATAAAAGGAAAGTGGGTCTGGCCCATGAAAGCTCATCGCCTAATAAACCATCTTGTTAGTCTTTAAAGTGCTACATAGTCCTGTTTTTTGCTTCAGCTACACCAGACTAGCACGGCTACATTTCTATCACTATTCTCTTAGGGTGTGTCTAGACTGCAGGCTTCTTTCGAAAGAGGCTCTTTCGAAAGCATCTTTCGAAAGAGCCTCTTTCGAAAGAGAGCGTCTAGACTGCACGGAGAAATTTCGAAAAAGCGGCTTGCTTTTTCGAAAGAAAGCATCCAGTGAGTCTGGATGCTCTCTTTCGAAGAAGCCCTATTTACATTGAAGAACGCCTTCTTTCGAAAGAGGAACTTTCGAAAGAAGGCGTTCTTCCTCGTGAAATGAGGTTTACCGCCATCGAAAGAAAAGCCGCGTTCTTTCGAATTAATTTCAAAAGAACGCGGCTTGAGTCTGGACGCAGGGGAAGTTTTTTCGAAAAAAGGCTACTTTTTTCGAAAAAACCCCTGAGTGTGGACACAGCCTTAGTTGATGATGTTTGGATCTGTTTAAACTTTGGGCACTTTTCTGGTCCACAGTTTGGAAAAATGGGAATGGGATAAGACATTTGCATTCTGTGATGAAAGTATGAGTCCTGGTCAAAAAGGTAACAAGTTGAGCCAGTCAATAGAAAACACTGGATTGTGATTCAAAATATAAAAAATTCAAGACATGAACTTATAACTCGCATTATTTCGAATTAACAGAGGGTGCATCTATACAGCAAGCCTGTTATTTCAAAATAATTTCAAAATAATGAGCTTCTTACTCTGACTTCTGTAACCCTCATTTCACAAGGAGCAAGGGAAGTAGAAGGAAGAATGTCTTCCTTCGACTTCTTGCTGTGTAGACAGTACCAAAAGCCGAATTAAGCTATTTTGACTTCAGCTACGCAACTAATGTAGCTGAAGATGCATCTTTTAACTTGATAGTACTGTACACCTAGTGGTTGTTCACCTTCTGCAGGGTGACTAACTAGTTCTAACTTCCCCTTAATTTGCAAAGCAGTTTCTGCCACACTCTTCCATGGTAAGGTAATTTGAATACGATTTACTTAAAATTTCCACATTCTATTTCTGATACTCATACTTGCATTTATACTTTAAAACATGGAGGGAGCACGATAATTTAATGGACGCGTCTACTATATTAATGAGAAAAATATTTAGAGAAAAATGTTGGCTGCTTGGTTTTAGCTACAGGGGCAGGACAGCTGTTCAAAGACCAAGTACTGTCTAGTCTTCAAATCCCGGTCTACATTTATTTCCAACAAAAGAAAATTGGCGTTTGGAAAGTAGATAGTCTTAAAATACAGTTCTATCAAAAGCAATGATTTTGACATTAAATTTCCTAGAAGAGATAATAAGGGATCATGATTCAGGATTTAACAGGATTTGCGTGTCTAAAAATGGACTCATATCTAAAACTAGAAGTTAATTTTCTCATGAGTGGCATTTCTTCCAGATTTTCATATGAACAGGTCCTTTTTGACAAATTTATATCATGGGGATGCCTAAATATGGCTTCTAGCAACACTTTACAATAGATTCTTACCCAAGATCTCTTTAATTACTGAAACATTTGCCTTCTGGTTTCATTTTCTGCTGTTTAAAAAACATCTGCACTTCAAGTTGATACTCCAGTTCCTAGTCATTTTCTTAAGCAACTCAGAGATCTCTACCTATGGCCTGACATTATTGCACAATGGTTAGGAAGTAATGACTAGGTAGTGCTGAGTCTATTTATAATTCATTTTCTCTAAACACATGAAACTGCTTTGAGAAAAAAATCCATTTTCCTTTAAAATAAAGAAAGATGAAGGGTCATTTTCTGCATCTTTGATTCCTCATTACTTAGGAAAGTCTCCTTTGTTTATATCAACCTGAGACTGAACCAAGTATATTATAATACCATTACATTTTAAAGGAATAAGTTACTTTGCCCATTTTTTTCTTTTTTTCTGTAAGCCAATTTTATATATATATATATACATACACATATTTGGAAAATTACAGTCTAGTATTGCCTTAAGCATATATATAAGTAAGAAAGGCCCTTGGAATCCCTATATTACCCATTGTGTTCCTTGTCTCTGCAGAGACATTATTTTTAGGACACGTCTCCTCTACCATATAAAGCTGTTGCAGGGGCAATTAGTGAACACTTGAAGATCAGGGATAAAAACTGCACAAAGATGTCATTGTGGACTTACTCTCCAAATGATCTATCAGGGCTTCATGCATTACATTAGCTAGCACAAAATTAGTACATTAGCTAGCACAACAAACAAACACATCCTGCATTTGATTTCAGGAAGGTTTACATATTAAATGAACTCACATCTAAAGGCTAATGCATCTTGTTTGAGATAGGGCTACTTTAGCACAATGTAAATCCACATATTTTATAAGAACATAAGAACATAAGAACAACTGTACTGTGTCAGACCAAAGGTCCTTCTAGCCCATCCTGTCTACCGACAGTGGCCAGCACCAGGTGCCCCAGAGAGGGTGGACCGAAGACAATGATCAAGTGACTTGTCTCCTGCCATCTCTCTCCAGCTTCTGACAAACAGAGGCCAAGGACACCATTTTATCCCCTTGCTAATAGCCTTTTATGGACCTAACCTCCTTGAAATTATCTAGCTTCTCTTTAAACTCTATTATAGTCCTAGCCTTCACAGCCTCCTCTGGCAAGGAGTTCCACAGGTTGACAACACGCTGTGTGAAGAAGAACTTTCTTTTATTCATTTTAAACCTGCTACCCATTAATTTCATTTGGTGACCTCTAGTTCTTCTATTTAGGGAACTAATAAATAACTTTTCTTTATCGGCCCTCTCCATACCACTCATGATTTTATAGACCTCTATCATATCCCCCCCTCAGTCTCCTTTTTTCTAAACTGAAAAGTCCCAGTCACTTTAACCTCTCCTCATATGGGACCCGTTCCAAACCCCTAATCATTTTAGTTGCCCTTTTCTGAACCCTTTCCAAGGCCAAAATATCTTTTTTGAGGTGAGGAGACCACATCTGTACACAGTATTCAAGATATGGGCAGTAAGATATTCTGGGTCTTATTTTCTATCCCTTTCCTAATAATTCCTAGCATCCTATTTGCCTTTTTGACCGCCGCTGCACACTGCGTGGAAGTTTTCAGAGAACTGTCCACGATAACTCCAAGATCTCTTTCCTGATTTGTCGTAGCCAAATTAGCCCCCATCATACTGTACGTATAGTTGGGATTATTTTTCCCAATGTGCATTACTTTACACTTATCCACATTAAATTTCATTTGCCATTTTGTTCCCCAATCACTCAGTTTGGTGAGATCTTCTTGGAGTCCCTCACAGTCTGCTTCTGTCTTGACTATCCTAAACAGTTTTGTATCATCTGCAAACTTTATTACCTCCCTGCTTTCCCCTTTCTCCAGATCATTTATGAATAAGTTGAAAAGGATTGGTCCCAGGACTGACCCTTGGGGGAAACCACTAGTTACCGCTGTCCAATCTGAAAATTTACCATTTATTCCTACCCTTTGTTTCCTGTCTTTTAACCAGTTCTCAATCCAAGAAAGGACCTTTCCTCTTATCCCATGGCCATGTAATTTACACAAGAGCCTTTGGTCAGGGACCTTGTCAAAGGCTTTCTGAAAATCCAAGTATACTATATCTACTGGATCCCCCTTATCCGCATGCTTGTTAACCCCTTCGAAGAACTCTAAGGCTGTGTTTAGACTACATGCCTCTGTCGTCAGAGGCATGTAGATTAGACACATAGGCAAAGGCAAATGAAGCCGCGATTTAAATGATCGCGGCTTCATTTACATTTACATGGCTGCCGCGCTGAGCCGACAAACAGCTGATCAGCTGTTTGTCCGCTCAGCGCGCTAGTCTGGACGCTCCCCTGCCGACATCAAAGCCCTTTGTCGGCAGCCCCGTTAATCCTCGCAGGATGAGGTTTACCAGGGCTGCCGACAAAGGGCTTTGATGTCGGCAGGGGAGCGTCCAGACTAGCACGCTGAGCGGACAAACAGCTGATCAGCTTTTTGTCGGCTCAGCGTGGCAGCCATGTAAATGTAAATGAAGCCGCGATCATTTAAATCGCGGCTTCATTTGCCTTTGCCAAAAAAACAAATCTACATACCTCTGCTGACAGAGGCATGTAGTTTAGACGTACCCTAATAAATTAGTAAGACAGGATTTCCCTTTACAGAAACTATGTTGACTTTTGTCCAACAAATTATGTTTTTCTACATGCTTCACAATTTTATTCTTTACTATTATTTCGACTAATTTGCCCGGTACTGAAGTTAGACTTACCGGTCTATAATTGCCGGGATCGCCTCTAGAGCCCTTTATAAATATTGGTGTCACATTGGCTACCTTCCAGTCATTAGGTATGGAAGCCGATTTAAAGAATAGGTTACAAACTACAGATAATAGCTCAGCAATTTCCCATTTGAGTTTTTAGAACCTTTGGATGAATGCCATCCGGTCCCGGAGATTTGTTAACATTAAGTTTTTCTATTTGTTCCAAAACCTCCTCTAATGACACTTCAATCTGGGACAGTTCCTCAGATTCACCACCCACAACGAATATGTGTGTCGACAATAGCATTAGCATTTTTCTAGCATTTAGGGAAAATGTAATTATCAGGGATATGCCATGTACTTGTAATGTGGTAACATCCCACATTTGTTCTATTCCAAGAGGTGAATTGGGTTGAACACACTATGACCTTTAAATACGTCTTTGGTCCTATTAGCATGCCAGTGAATTAGTTCCTGCTGCCTTAGTTTGAGCTGGCAAGCCTGCAGCGCAGCATCACATCAGGTCATATGTGTATGGCATCAGATCACAAAAGAGTAATACAGTAGTATGTGTGTACAGAATGAGGTATTATTCTTTAGAAAGTAAGCTTTAATATTGATGGAACATGGTTATCAATAAAAATATGATATTTTATTCTTATGCTAGGTTGTTACAAATGTCCCTGCACTTTCGCTAAATGTAAAAAAAAATAATAATATATGGTACCTGAATAACAGTGTATTATTTATATTTCAGTTTACTGTATTATTAACTGAAATGCTCAGCCTAATTAAATAAAATCCTAGAACTTTCTTCCAATAAGGGTATCTCTACCACTTTGAGTTGAGGTGTGACTCTCAGATGAGGATACATACCTGTGCTATTTCTGATTGAGGCATCACACTAAAAATAGAATACATCCATAGTGTTGCAAGAAGTAGGAAGCATTACCCAGCCTGATTACATACCTGTCTGAGTTGATAGGTGTATGTTGAGCCAACAAACATAAATCCGACCACGCCCTAAAAGAGGTGTGTTTATTCCTTCACTGAATCTTTGAAAGTGGAGTGTAAATCTCTCCAAATTAACTTTGCATCACTCTCTAATCTTTAATCTTCAACAGCATTTCTATCTTCACATTCTCACTCCAGCCTTTTCATCTCATCTCTTCCAAACCAAGTGAAGTATCAGAGGGGTAGCCGTGTTAGTCTGGATCTGCAAAAACGACAAGGAAACCTGTGGCACCTTATAGACTAACAGATGTTTTGGAGCATGCATCTGACAAAGTGGGTCTTTGCCCATGAAAGCTTATATTCCAATAAATCTGTTAGTCTATAAGGTGCCACAGGACTCCTTGTCACTTTTGCAAACCAAGTGAAGTACAACATGGAGATCAAGGGAGAGGCCAACATATGGCATGAAGAATTTACCACTATTTCTGTACATAACATTATCACTGAGACTTCAACATAATTGGTGAGTGGAAGTTTGCCAACAATGTAATAGGATATTGAAATGCTATTGTAATTTAGGAGAGTTACAGTTTGCATCTATTAAGTGCAAAAATGATTTAAACAATGTATTCCTTGAGAGGAAGCAAAAGATAAACTTGGTAAAAGAGATTGATATTAAAATTGAAATTAAGATTATTAATATTCATTAATTTGGCTTTCATAAAACAGCTCCTTGTAGAGTTTCATTTAAATAAATTCTTTTGGATTCATAAAACTCGGGTTAGGATTAATTACCTTTGTGGATTTACAAATGGTTTTGTTATCTGTGTGATAGAAGAAGACAGGATTTACCACAGATTTTGGAAAGAATATATTTTCTTTTTAACTATAGAAAGAAGCCTTCTCATGAAGTTGGTCCACTTGCAAAGGTATAATCTATGTAAAAATTCTTCACAAAAATATATAAAACATGATTACTTGAGTAAATATTACACTCTAGGGGTATGTCTACACTACAAAGTTAATTCGAACTAACGGACGTTAGTTCAAATTAACTTTGATAGACGCTACACTAGCGCTCCGCTAGTTCATGCTAATTCAAACTAGTTTTTTAGTCTGGATGCGTTAGTTCGAATTAGCTTAGTTCGAATTAACTAATTCAAACTAAGTTAGTTCGAATTAGCACTGTACTGTAGACATACCCTAGCAGATTTGCTCAGGTGTGTAACTCAAGAAATTGTTGGTTGGGTTTTGTTAGAAAATAAAAGAAAAATGCAGTTGTGTTATGTAAAGGATTGTAATTTTCAAAAAGGAGGGCATATCTTAGCCCCATGAGGAGCTGCATGGGGGTGGGGGGTGGAATCCACAGGCCCCATGAGGAGGAATGGGGGAGGGAGGAGATGAAGGGAATCCTATGCTCCAGATGAAGTGGAGGTGGGAAAGAGGTAAATCACTAGGACCTGTAGGAGCCCCACAGCAGGAGTGGGGGGAATCTTCACATGCCCATGTGAAGCAACGGAGTAGAGGGAGCGTATAGGCTCCCACACATGGGGGAACAATCCCCAGGCCCTGTAGAGGGGAAGGGGTAATCCCGAGGCCCTGGAGTTCCTGGGGGCAAGGAGAAGGGGAGCCTAATCTGTAGAAAGTGGCCAGGCCAGCAACACACAGAGCCCCAACCTCAGCTAGCCAATTTTGTGCTGGTAAAGCTGTCCCCAGTGCTCACTGCCCCTAGTGGTGAGTGTGAGGATTGTGTCCCTCCTCTCTTTCTGCCTCTCCCTTTCCATGGTATGGGAAGCAGCCCCATTCCCACCACTTTCTATGTTCTCAGCACAACGAAATCCTGACCTTGCATTAAGTTAGGGTAAGAGGAAGCTGCCTACCAAAATTGGTGGCTCTAGCTGTTACTGTTTAGGAGGAGTCCTTGCACCAACAGATGGACAGTCAGACAGATAGACATTTCATTTTTAAACTATAGATTATTTTGATACTTATTTTTTTTTCTTTTTCATAAAACACAGCCTCCTGGAATGAGGTTTAACAGTTAATTCAAATTAGGGCTTTAATTTGGAATCCCATTTCACTACCGTGTGTAGACGCGGTCAGTTACTTCGGGCTAGTCAATTTTTAAAATGGTAACCAGTCGAGAACATGCTAATGAAGCACGGGATGTTTAAATCCCGCACTTCATTTGCAATTTCGGTAGCCCTCATTAGCTTCCCCAGATTGAACTAGGTGGCTAATGTAGACATACCCTTAGCCTATAAGGTGCGACAGGAGTTCTCATTGTTTTTGCAGATTCAGACTAACATGGCTGCTCCTCTGATACTCATCCCTGAATTAAGAGAAACAATTATTAAGACTTTTCCCACTCTACATATAGACTACATATTTTAGTAAAATTGGGGGATAGAATCATTTTAACGCAACAGTTTGAAAAAGCCCTTTGTATGCAAGAATTCTGGCCACAAATAATTTTTCAAAATTTCATAGTAAAAGTACATGGCTGTTCTGATTTTATTGTTTCAGTAATATTGATTTATAGTATTCAGGATTACATGTATATGGAAGTTTGCTGGTCCTGAAGTTTTCTACATATAATGACAGGGCAACAGAGAAAAATAAATAAAAATATTAAATAGTTATATGATGCTTTTCATTTGCCAGCATGTACAAATTAATTCATAAACCCTCACCACAGCACTCTTAGAAGCAAGTTTTATTATTCAAATATCACCACAATCCTAAGAACTTAAAAAGCAATAGTAAAACTGAAAGAGCTGTACTTTAAATACAGTTTAAAGTACAGTTTATCACTCTATAAGTGATGAAAGGTGAGCTTTCTTCTTCATTGTCTGACCTTTTTCGTATTGCTCCCTCACAACCTTGAAGTACTTTCTTTACTCCTAGTAACTGGATGGATTCTTCTGATTCTTTTGGTAACCTGTGTGGAAGAGGCAGTCTTATAGTCAAACTATTCTGAATCTTTTTTTAAAAAATGTAGAGGACTTCTTAGATTGCTCATTGAGCAAGTTTTCTCTTTCCCCCAGTCTCCTCCACCCCAATATCTGTCAGTGTTTCAGCATTAGGTGAATGGAACATGGGCCATCACATGAGCCAATTCAATATCAACACTTAAACATCCAAGTCTTGTAGTTCTGAAAAATTAGACATTTAATAGCATTCTCTGCCTCTGGCATAAAAATAATAAAACTCTAAACCAGATTACAATATGTGTTCCCAGGCCAAAGTCCTGAATGCTTGCTTTCACTTCTCACAACAATTCATACTTGTTTGTGGTTGAAACACTGTGATAACCATCAATAGTACATGCAATATCAACAAACTGACAGATTGCAGAATTTCAAAGTAAACTGATTTTCTTCTCGTTTGATAGCTCTCAAGTCATCAGCAAAAAGTTGGCATTGATTATTGCCATTGCTGGATAAAAAAAAAGAGGTATTTTCCTCAAATTCTTTTCCAGTCCACCAACTAGAAGCTACTGCTTTATCAAGTTAATGTTTATGATAATATATTTTGAAGGCCCTTTTAAAAGAGGTGAGTGTTCAGTTCCTGAACTACATCAACTAGTCAGTAGCTTGTACAAAAATGCGGTATTAGGTCCAAATATAACCTAGAATAGGAGTGAGATTCTTGTCATGTCTTGTTCCTTTTTGTTTCTCCAGAAGCTTCTCTGTTTGGTGGGGCAGTGAAGCTTTTGATTCCCACATCTAAACACACACAGAATGTATTTACTTATTTCCTCTTATGATGCTTGTAGTTTCATTTTTCTTATCTATTTGCATTCTCTCAAAGAGGTATTTTTAAGAGAGCTTTAAAGAGGGAATTTCTGAGGTACATTTCTTTTTTGTCACCAGCATTTTCTGGTAAGTCCTGTGGCCCATATTTCAATTTTTGTGAATATTTGCTATTACAGCCAGTCCCCGAGTTACGAACGGTCAATTTACAACTGTTCGCATTTATGACCAAACCTCACATTAAGAGGTCATAAAGGCGGTCCCCGAGTTACGAACATGACCAGCACTTACAAACAGTGCAGTCGCAATGTAACTCAATGGTGTCCAGCTTACAAACATTTTGTGTTACTGCCAAGTGTTTGGTCCGTAACCCGTTAGTAACTTGGGGGCCGGCTATATCTTTTTTCAAATATGCAGTATTTCCATTTAACTGTATGCTTAACACTTATGTTCAGTTTCACTTAATAAACATGAGATGAGAAAGAAATCATATGCAAATGGATCTTTTTTCTCTATGATGAGTACATACAATTCACATTAGTATCAATGGAAATCATGTATGTATAGTGAACAAATAATGCAGCCTAAGATATCTAGCTCAATTATATACTGTGCTTGCTACTTGGCTTGCCATTTTTTCAAGCCAAATCATTGCTCCTTTTTATCTTTCCTTCTTTTTAGTGCATTGTACTATGGGAAAAATTATTTCAATAAAAGATCTTTAGAATTATAGAAGAGGAAACTCCTTTAAAAACTCTACAGCATTTTCCTGATGAGCAAGGCAACAATTATGACATGCAATTGAGTCATTATTTTTGTCTTTGTGGAGAGTGCCCATTACAGCTATGGAAGCTACTCTGTTCATTAGATTGGTGTTGCATTTGTAGACTAGCTTTGCTATCACTTTGTAGTTTGTCAACCCTTTCTGTCATGGAGAACTCAATTTCCAAGCCAACTTACTCAAGCCCATCATTTGAGACAATATCTTTCTGAGGAAATTAATACCATTTCCTTGTAAAAAACATGAGAAAAAGTGAACAATGGATGCTATAACACCCAAGTTTACCAAAACTGAATTGAAGTTTGGAGCAGATTTTCAGTTGTTCACTCAAATATGGGGCCAGACAGATACCTTAATAAGAAGCAGATTTTCTGTTTGCCAGCTAATAGTAGTTCTGAACAACTTTTACAGTTTTGGCCTAAGTGATCATGTTTATGTTTTGATGACATCAGTTCCACCTTTATAACACGTCATTAATTTTATATTAAATAGTAATATTTTATATTATCATAATATCCCAGATTTTAGAGTCCAGGGAAACAACTTTTTCCAAAGAAAACGAGATAGAATATTCAAGTGGCCCATGAGGAGAGTGTATGAAATTTGAAAATGTGAAACAGAGAAATTTTAGTCTTCTGAAGCAGTCTTAACTATGGAGCTGCAAGGGAATTTTCATAATATGGAAGTCTTTTTTTTTCTTCAGTTCAATTACTGGAAAATATAAATAAACACAAAGTGTTCCTCAAAAAGACAGTGCTATAAATCAAGTCATGAAACCAAACCCATTATATATAAACTTGTTAAACAGATGAAGAATAATGCCCTAATTTTTCAGGGTAAATAAACACATGTCTAATATAAACATTTGTGTAATCCCATCAATCTTAGGTGTTCGTGAGTATATACTTTGCTGAAACATTGAATCAAAGATTATTTTAAACATAATGGTGAATTTATCATTATATCATTTGAGTTTTATTTGGATGTAACTTCATCGAGTAAGTTTGTGTCAATCAGATCCAAAACAGACTTATGTTTTATACACATAATGAAAGTCACATTCTATTAAATTGGCATGTATGTTACGGTAAGGAGCCATATTTATTGGTCAAATTAAACATTGTGCATCAAATAGTAACAGTTTTGTTTGACAGAGAGAAAATCGTCTAATTAAAAAGAAATGCAATCATTGTGGCCTGTATCATGTCCATACAGACAGTGACCTCTTTGATAGCAAAGAATATATAATGCTATCCAAAGCAAGTTAAATGAAAGTTTGAGATAATTAGATTCAATTGTTTTATGTTAAAACACAGTAGATAATTTCATCTCTCAACTTCTACAAGATGAACTTTATTATGCGATTTTCAACAATCTAATGTTTAATGGTCTGCCCAAAAACATGCTGCAAATTATCTTGAATACTTTATGTTCAAGAAGTATATATTTTTTCTCTTATTTTTACATTCAAAAATAAATATCTGGGCCTGGTATTAATAGTTTGTAAATAATCTATGCATATGACAAATTTATATTATTATTTTTCATTAGTAAGTTAATTCCTTAATTAATCAGACCTTACATTTAATGGTAAAATTATAAGATAATTTATTATAGAAAATATTTTATAGTGCTCTTTAATTATTCTTTTACACATGTATTTAAAAATCCACTTAGTGAAATTATGCAAAATATCTGTGTCTATTAATTTATTTACAGTATTCAGAGAAAAGAGATTTACACAAACAACAAAGAATATTTATGAGAATAAATCATTTACAGCTGTAATATCTCTGGAGCAAAGTAGTTTGTGGTTGAAGCCAGTTTAAATATTGGATACTGTTTAATGGAAGAAATACGGAGAAATGTTAACATGCAGACCAATAAAATGGTAACTGTACAGCAACACAGACATGAGGTTGCTATATGATATGGCAGCAGAGATGCACACAGACACACCTGTCTGTGATGTTGGTTGCATTCACCGTGTGAAAAAGGCATCATTTCACAAACCAAGGAAGCTGATACTCCCTGTGTATGCAGCACTGAAAAAGATAGCACCTAGGATACAATTTTATGCATCTCACTACAGATACCAGAAATATGTCAACAAATTGGAAGGCATTCAGAGAGGAGCAGGTAAACATGATTAAAAGCTCTGAGAGACCAGTGGAGAGGGGAATTTGGTGTGGAATGAGACAGCAACCAAATAAATCAAAAGCAAAAGGATGTTTTGCATTTAAGATTCAGCCAAATAGAGCAGTGGTTAGAGGTATAACTAAACATATTATTGGAAAAATCAAAGCCCTGATGTACCAAAAAGTTGAGATATCGTGATAGATAGACAATTTAAGAAATTTTATGAAGAAAACAGAAATATTTTCATTAATATCCACAGAGGTGAAAATAGATATTTTAAAATTATTACATGGCTTCGATCAATATATAAAATTACAAATAACAAACAACAACAACAACAACAAAAGAAAAGTTACTCCACATAAAGTCATTTGAGAAGTACAAGTTTTTTTGTTTCACACATTTTTGGGCTTTTTTATTGGATAAGAATTTCATCGGAAAGTATATTATTTGAGAAGTAATGATCATTTTTATTATTTCTAAGCATTCCCTCCATACAAGGACATTTGTCTTTAAGTTAAGCTACTACATTGGTTGAAAGAACAAAATCTGCAGCATTAATGTCTGATACATAATTTACTACAAAATATTTTTCCTCTAGAGTCCATTTTGTGGGAGCAGACTATTACTTGGCTAAGGAACATCACAAGAATGGGCATGGAAACAGTCTGGCTACATCTACACTGGCATGATTTTCCGTAAATGCTTTTAATGGAAAAGTTTTCTGTTAGAAGCATTTTCGGAAAAGTGCGTCTAGATTGGCAGGGTGCTTTTCCGCAAAAGCACTTTTTGCGAAAAAGCGTCCGTGGCCAATCTAGACGCGCTTTTCCGCAAAAAAGCCCCGATTGCCATCTTCGCGATCGGGGCTTTTTTGTGGAAAAGAAATCTCTGCTGATTACACTGGCCCTTTTGCGCAAAAGTTTTTCGGAAAAAGACTTTTGCCCGAACGGGAGCAGCATATTATTTCTGCAAAAGCACTAACAATCTTACATGGGATTGTCAGTGCTTTTGCGGAAATTCAAGCGGTCAGTGTAGACAGCTGGCAAGTTTTTCCGCAAAAGCAGATGATTTTGTGGAAAAACGTGCCAGTCTAGACAAAGCCTCTATGTTTCTGATAATAGAATATACAGTGTGATACAGAAGAGCTAACTGAAGAAATGGTATAAAATTTAAAAGTGGGAAACATAGGCTGTTTTGCATGTTATGTAACCATTGTTAGGTGTGCAAAATAATTATCATTCTGATGTACTAGTGTTTTATACAGGTATTCACTTTGCACAGGTCTATGCAAAAAATTGGAGAATTAGGATGAAATCGATCTTGTCAATGAGATGTATGGTCAAATACAGCAGAAGCAACCCAAGAGAAGTGGTGAAAGTGCCATTGTGTCACAGTTTTAAAGTGAGACTGGACATAACAGTAAATATTGCAAAAAAAAAGGAGCACTACTGGAAATATCTGGGGACAAAATAATCTGTCTCATTGCTAACCTTCATGATTTCATGAAGGAGCTGAAGGTGTTAAGGTATAAGGATGTTTGAGAAAATTAATCTGTATTCTTTAGTGAAATGGTGGCTCAGGAGGGGATATCTACAAGTATCATACATACGTAAATGCTAAAGTGAGAGCTTTTTAGGGTTGTAGAAAAGAGTGAAAAATAACGACAATAGTATATCATTATAAAAGGGAAATAGAAAGCTAAATAAGAAAAGTCTCCTAACAGTGACATTCAAGAGGAAGTCTTTTCATTTTTTTCAATGAAGTTGATAGATTTCATTACATAATGTACTGTGTAGCTTAAATATTCACTGGTAGAAATATAAAGTAGATCCATTGGCCACTGTCAGCAGACAGGATACTGGGCTGGATAGACCTTTGGTCTGACCCAATATGGCCATTCTTATGAACCTTGCCCAGGGGTTTCAAACTTTTCTACCATTCTTCACATCTAGTTGGTATCCTCCTCACCTTCAGCAATATGGAGGTGTCAGGGAATTATGATCCCCGTGTTAAAACTAGATTAGGTAACAGAATTCTTTTTCATTTTTAATGTTCATGTTTCCTACACTTGGGAATGGCAGAAACTAAGTCCAGGTTGGACATCTCTGGTCTGACACTGTTGGGACCTGAGCGGTCCCAGACCAGGGGGTTGGCTGAACTATGGGAGATCAGTGCTCCCCTGCTGGCTGACCCACTCCCAGGCTCCCAAGGCTGGGGCTCCTGCTTGCTGCTGCCAGAGTTTCTCCTTTTAGGACCACTCAGATATTGCCAGTCCTGCTTGGATGGTGTGACCCACTGCCACTGAGGATTCCCTGGGGCTCCCCGTTTGCCATCTGGTCCTGCTGATGTTCAGGGTTCTCCAGCCAGGCCAGGGCTCCTCAGCTGCCACCTGACCAGATACTGTTGGTGCAGCCAGGGCTTCCCAGCCCTGCATTGTCCCAGCTGGCTCGCGCTGTCTGCTTCAGGGGGATTTTTGGTCCAGCAACATCTATGGCACTGCTGGACCATGGGTATTGCAGGACCAGAGAGTCCCAGATTTGGGAGGTTCAACCTGTATTAAAAGGCAATAGGGAGTTAAAAGAGGTGGGGAAACAGACACAGAGCTGGTTCATCTTTATAAACTAGGGATGGACATAACTTGCAAAGGGGAAAGTATGACCAGTGAAGCAGCTTAATTTGCATTAGCTTTCTCCCCAGAATCACTTAAACTTTACAGAAATGCAGAATTGGTTGGGTGCTGAAATTGAAGTGAGTGGGAAGGAGCTTCTGTAAGGTGACAAGGGGTAGTTTGTGGTGGTTTTCAGTTGTGTTACTACTTCCCTTCTACTAAGTGTCCTACACTGATGAAGCTTCCATGACAGAAACAGAACTGAAGGAACTCTAGTGAAGCTCCTTCTATCCAGCAATAAATAAACTAGAAGTACAATAACTGTGTGAACAGAACGAGGCAACACAATTTCAGGGACTGAAAACACGTCTTCCTAAGTGTACCTGGTTTCATTGGGAAAAGGACATTTATGGTACTTATTGGAAATTCACACTGGTGGGACAAACTGAGTTAACAGACCATAGCTATTGTCACAATGAGGCAATGTTTTACTTATCATACATGAAGATATATTGTTGCTATTTTACACCAAGTATATGCTGTGTCCCCTTTTTTCCCCAAATAAAGTTTTTGTTTTTTTACAAACAGGCTCAATGGTAGTGAGAAAGAAAATAATTATCTGTAGGGAATCTGTTAAAAGGTTTGTAGTGATCCCATAATTGTAGAATAATTAATACCTTAACTAAAGACATCCAAGTATTGCTGTCCCACATGCATGAAAATGTTAATGAGAATTATAGATAGTTACATTCATTTCAATGGAGCCCATTTTAGGAAGGGAACAGTCTGGTTTTAAAAAAGGAGGAGATGACAGAGTGTATGCTCATTTCTAGTGTTGGAAAAGAAGCAGAAGGGAAGTATGAAGCATGGATATTTTTTCCTTGATTTGGAAAAAAAACATTTGAGAAAGTGTCAAGGTGACCACTAGGGAGTCAGTTACAATTATATGGAGTCCTTTTTACCAGTTCCATGACAAAGGGGTGGACACTCTTCAGTGTAATAGAGTGTTTTGAGGTGAAGGTTAGGCTCCGCCAAAGATCATTGTTTAGTCCATTATTATTGATAATTGTGATTGACTTCATAAGAAAATAAATCCAAATGGATGGCAGTAAGAATTTGGATCTACACCGATGACATAGCGCTAATGACAACTATATAAAGCATGGTGAGACCAGCTTTTCTGTGCGATGAGATACTTGAGGATAACTGAAGCCATTCAGATAAGATGTCTGAGGACAATAAGGGCATGTCTACAGTAACTTATAACTTATTTCAAAATAATAACTACCTGGAGAGCATAGGAGTACTATGGTACATTTTTTATCATTTGGTAATTTACTAATGATCCTCTCTTTTTTTTTTAATTTAGAAAGCCACCAAATTCTTCCAGTGTTTTATGTTTTTATATAGTTACTAACAACAGGTATTTGACACCCACCTGTCAGTGTAGTTTCCTTGGTTTTTTAATATTGTGTAGTAGAGTAAAAACATAACACTGACCTTCCTGCTTTGTGTTATATAGTATACAGATATTTATCTTTCCCAATGTTTATTTATTACTCTAGCTGTGCAATATATTTATTTCTCTGGCATTTTATCAAAAACAATAGAAAAGTGAAAATTAAAACACAAGACAATACATAATTTGATTACACGACACACAATATTAGTCTTCCATTGTTTACAGTGGAAATCCATATGAATGTAGTTGTCATATTACCTAGAAAAATGTTTTGTATTGAATGATAAACTGCACAGTTATATTTTTAAAATAGTAAACCTTTATTGAATTTTCTCCTCAGAAAGAAATCAGTGGGAAAATAGTACACTATGGGTGTGTCTAGACTACAGGGTTTTGTCGACAAAAGTGGACTTTTGTTAACAAAACTATACCTGCATCTACACTACTACTGAGTTCTGTCGACAGTAAGTCGACAGAACACGTCAGTTTTGTCAACGGCAGTAAACCTCATTCTATGAGGAATAATGCCTTTTTTCAACAGAGTTATGTCTAAAAAAGGCACTATTGCAGCCACACTGTGCTTTTTCAATAGAGAGCTTCTAGACTCTGTCAAAAAAGTGGTTTGCTTTGTCGACAGAAATGGCTGTAGTCTAGATGCTCTTTTTCGACAGAGACTTTGTCAACAGTATCTGTCGACAAAGTCTCTGTCGACTAAGCCTGTAGTCTAGACGCACCCTTGCACACTGTTAGAGCATGGAGTACAAAGCAGACATTGGCACTAAAAGGATTAATTAGAGTTAGAGAGCTAATTTAGGCTACATCTAGACTTTAGCATTTTTCTGGGATACAGGAGGTATACCAAAAAGCAATGCTGCATCTAGGAACACATCCACTTTTTCGGAAAAATTTCCGAAAAAGTGGACGCATTCTTTCACCATCCCTGTAAACCTCATTTTATGAGGAAGGAGGGATGGCTCGAAAGAGCAGGTATTTCTGAAATTTGGCACTGTGTAGTTGCACCAAATTTTAGAAAAGCCTCTTTGGAAAAAAAAAGCGGAAAAGATATGAAAATTACGGTTCACAATTTGTGTATCTATTTCTGACTTTTCTTTGTAGTCTAGGCATAGCCTTGCTACACCTGGAGGTTGAGCCAGACTCCACAGAATATACAACCAAGCTGAGAGAGGAGTTGATTTTGAGCATAAAAGGGAGGAAGACCCATGACAGAGGCTAAATTCTGTGAATCATGAGTACTGTGACATCATTATGTGTGAAACAGGTAGCTACCAAAGACATGCCTATCAAGTTAGGGATGAATTGTTAGATTTAATCTTTTGGGCTATACATCATAGAAGTAGTGGAGATAAGAGTAATAAACAAATATACAAGGACTGTTGGGAATTAGGTAAGCAAGAAGTAACTTCACAACAAAAACTCCCAGTCAAAAGGTGGGTAAAAGTCTTGAGTGAAAAGGAGGGATTGCAAGAGATTACAATCTTTAGGAATTGGAAACTTTCTTTAGTAATAGCTGCTTCTTCAGTTGCCTCTTCAATTGAAGATTTGCAATGGTGCACTAAAGCAGAGGGAAGAGCAGGGCCATTAAATATGACAAATACAATTTATGAGTTTATACATAGAAAACTTGTATTCAGCATTGCCACATCTAAACTGATGGATCTAAAGATGGAAAAATGGGCACAATGGGAATGGTCTTTTGTGTCCCTGAATTTGGAAAGAGTGAACAGATATATGAGACTATCCAATTTTGTGGCCATTTTATCCGGATTGGTGGGCATTCTTCATGTTGCTGACCTGGATAAGGGATGAAAGCCAACTACAGTTGCTATCCTATCTGACACGTTATTGAGTAAAAAGGCAATTTTAAAAGGGTAATTATTTAATCAATGACAATATTCTTAATTATGAAGATGGTTCAGTTAGGTATAGGTATAGGTATAGAAATAATGTGAATCATGTCACATGGCACTGAAATGACAGATAAAGTATCAGACTATATCTTAAAAATAACGAGATTGTATAAGGATTCCTCTGAATATATAGGATGCCACAAATTTTATTAAGAGGTCACAGAAGAAGCACCAGCATGAGATGGGACAAAGGGAAAAAGGGAAGAAGGTGCTACAAAATATTTCCTAAATTTGAGGATAACATATTTCATAACTCTGATAAAAGAAGTAAAGTTTGCAAAGATAGCATCACCTCTGTCTGAGATATATTGACCTCAGGCCCCTGGAAACTATCGTGGACCATGAAATGCCAAGAGGCCTTTCATAAAACTAAGGAGAAATTTTGCAGTACATTGCTACTGCAAATCCCAGACTTCAAGAGACCATTCATATTCCATAGAGATGCCTTGAAAGTCACTGAATGTTCAGTACTATCCTAGGAATAACATGGCTAAAAGCACTGAGTATTATACACACAATAATATATTTGTGTATTAAAATATTCAGATATTATCACTTCATGTTAGTGTCTGAGCATTCCCACCTAAATAACTGAAACACATGAAAGAGACAAATTCATGCTTAATGAAATGGTATCTGAGCCTACAGTTATTCTTTCTCAGCAGAACTTCACCCTAGGTGCCAAAATAGGAATTAAGATTTCTTTGGGGAACGAGCAGTGGGATTGCTTCTGTAGACAGCACTCCCACTTTTGTTAAAGCTGGGATGTCTGTCATGGGCTGTGTGTATGCCATCAACATCATCATCATCACCACCCACCATGGGCTCAATGCCCGTCAGTGTCCAATGCCTCTCTCACTATTTCCTTCCATCTTTCCCTGTCCAGTGTGGAGTGGCTTAGTTTCTGTAGACTAGCTCTGCAGCAATCTACTATATCATCTACCCACTTTCTGTGGGTCTGCGTCTCCTATTCAGACCATCCATTAAACTGAATACCAGGGTCTTAACTTTTCGCTCATTGTTCATTCTGCAGATATGCCCGAATAGCTGTAACTTCCATTGTAACCTTCTGCAGTAGGTTCTCTTTTGGCTGTATGCCATGCTAGACCAATATTAATACAGGTAATGATGACGGTTGCTGATTGGCAATCTCACAGAAGTTGGGAGAATAAAAGGGCTACAAAGCAGAAGGATAGAGCAGCTACTAGAGAAGTGAGCATGCTGCAGAATGGCACGAGGAGCTTGTCTTTTCCCTATTTGGTGGGGACTTTGCATATTACTTCAACAAATGCTATAAAGACTTCATTTTTTTAAAGAAACTAACTAAAGAGTGAATGCACATGGAGGATGATAATAGGACAAAACCTGCTCACCTTAGCCAAGAAACTCAAAACTCAAATTTTATTTGCCAAATAATGAAACCTGGCCAAAATTTAGAGTTTGGATGGAAATAATTTGAAATCAAGTTATTTGAAGGTGTTACAACAAATCCAGCTGAGCATTACTTTGTATTTTGGCATCTTTTCAACACTGAATCTTAGAATGAACTTCACTGGGTTGAAATGTACTTGAATGGAAATTGATGTGACTCTACAAGCCTGTGTGAATGAAAAGATTTGGGTTTTACACATCACTTTTCATTATGCTGATCTTGCTTACCAAATGCTGATATCTTTTGGCCTTCTCCTCAGAACTAATACATTTAGAACCAATAATGTATTAATCACATCTCTGGGTTATAAATAGTGTGATTCAGTTGTTTCTTTCATTTTGTATTCGATTGACCATAGGTCATACTAAATGCATTAACTTTCTACATATAATGAGTTGGGAATGATAATTATTGATTCAGAGGCTCTCTACTTAGAGTGGAATACAATATTTTTGTCATTGTGTAGAGGTGGCATTTGAATGCCTGAACTGAATAAAATAGTATTCATTGCTAAGATGAATGTCTCAACTTCAGGTACTTTGCTTGTTTGAATTTTGTAAAATATTCTTGAGCTGCTCTAACCCTTTGGGACTATAGACAGAATGAAATGGAAAGGAATTTAATTAGAATGTGCTGGGAATGTAATGTGGGATATTAAGCATTTATTAAAGAAAGCTGTTTTTGAACAACTGTTATATGTTGGGAAATTATCATTATTGATAAACAAAATCTATGCATGCACAGCTGAGCAAATCAAATATAAAGACAATGCATAAAATGTTTAACACCATCACAAATTAAAGAATTGATGATGCATGTGAATATATTAAACAAAATGCATTTATTGCATTTGAATAGTATGACAACCAGACAGAGGATTTTTGCAGTTTATCTTTATCCTGAGTGTTCATTTTTCAACTTCCATAAATGTACTGTAGTTTCATGCCAATTTTAATCATTGGAATACTGTGTAGCTATGATTAATTTCAAAGGCATATTGGTCCAGGGTTATTATTAGGTTAGTTTGTTAATGCACAATCTGTCATGAAAGCCTTGAAGTGGAAATATAGCAGATGCATAACAAGTTCCAGCTGAAAATTCCTTAAATCACAAAGACATTAATCATTTTTTTCAATTTCTGCATAGAGCAAAAGTATTTTATTTTGTTTAACACTGCTTAGTTTTACAAAATCAAGGTGGTGAAAAAATAGGAGGAAAAATCCTCTAATAGTCACAGCCAAATTGTAAAGAGTTGTGTACCAACATGCACAAGCCACATTTGTAGGCCTTTTACTTGCTTTGCACTACAGTTACCCATTGAACTTGTGTTTGGTCTCACCGAAACCTGTGTATATTAAGGGCTAGAATCTCTCTGATCATCTCTGCTCTTTTTAACTTCCTTGATTTCTCAACATACTATGAATACTATGATGGTTTGGCATCAGAGCCACAAGAACTGAACTGGTACATCTGTGCCAACAACAGGGAGCCTCCTTCTGACAAGTGACTCCCCTGAGTAATATGCAGGGGCCAGAAACTGGTTAGAGACTCTGGGTGTGTCTAGACTACATGCCTCCTTCAACGGAGGCATGTAGATTAGCCAGATCGGAAGAGGGAAATGAAGCCGCGATTAAAATAATCGCGGCTTCATTTAAATTTAAATGGCTGCCCCGATCTGCCGATCAGCTGTTTGTCGGCAGATCGGGGGAGTCTGGACGCGATGCCCCGACAAAGAAGCCTTTCTTCATCGACACAGGTAAGCCTCGTGAAACCAGGCTTACCTGTGTCGATGAAGAAAGGCTTCTTTGTCGGGGCATCGCGTCCAGACTCCCCCGATCTGCCGACAAACAGCTGATCGGCAGATCGGGGCAGCCATTTAAATTTAAATGAAGCCGCGATTATTTTAATCGCAGCTTCATTTCCCTCTTCCGATCTGGCTAATCTACATGCCTCCGTCGAAGGAGGCATGTAGTCTAGACACACCCTCTGTTTCCCAAAGGAAATGGCAGAACTCAGTGGAGTTACACTGGTGTGAACAACAATATTGGTATCATGTTATGTATGAATGTGTACTGTGTGGGGGTATGTCTACACTACAGCGCTAATTCGAACTAACTTAGTTCGAATTAGTTAATTCGAACTAAGCTAATTCGAACTAATGCGTCTAGAACTAAAAACTAGTTCGAATTAGCATTTTGATAATTCAAACTAGCAAGTCCACATTGAGTGGACCCTGAACAGGGCTTAAGGATGGCCGGAAGCAGTGCCGGCAGGGCATCAGAGGAGGACTTAGAGCGTGGAGATGCTGTCTCAGGCTAGCCGAGGGCTGCACTTAAAGGGTCCCGACCCCCACCCCGGACAGACAGTTCTAAGGGGTGCCCCGCTTGCAAAGCAGTCCTGGCTTGGATTGCCCGGAGTACCCACACTGGGCACATCACAGCACTCGGCCATCAGCCTGGCTGCACTTGCCGCAGGCTGCCATCCGGGGAGAGGGGACAATCGGGGGGCTGCAGGAGAGCTTCCACCCCCAGAAGCCCGCAGAGCCAGCCCAGTCCTCCCCATCGGGGGCTCGTACCCCATTCCTCCCTCACCTCCTTCCACTTACCCTTCCCTAGCCCCCCTTCTTATTGATGTACAAAATAAAGATAACGTTTCTTCCAACATTGACTCTGTCTTTATTGAACAAAACTGGGGGAGACTGGGATAAGGAGGTGGGAGAGGGGAAGAGAAAGGCTGGGAGAGGGGAGGGCAACTAACATGATCAGGGGTTGGGAACAGGTCCCATATGAAGAAAGGCTACAGAGACTGGGACTGTTCAGCTTAGAAAAGAGGAGACGGAGGGGGGACAGGATAGAGGTCTCTAAAATCAGAGGTTGGGTGGAGAGGGTGCATTCAGAAAAGTTCTTGATGAGTTCCCATAAAGAAGGACTAGAGGACAGCAAAGGAAAGGAATGGGTATCAGGCTTGAAACTAGTAAGAGAAAGTTGTTCTTCTTGACAAAGCAAATAGTTAACCTGTGGAACTCCTTGCTGCAGGAGGCTGTGACGGCTACAACTAGAACAGAGTTTAAAGGGAAGTGAGATCAAGTCATGGAGGTTGGGTCCATGGAGTAGTCTTAGCCAGGGGGTAGGAGTGGTGTCCCTGACCAAAGTTTGTGGAAGGCTGGAGAGGGATGGCACAAGACAAATGGCTTGGTCACTGTCTTCGGTCCATCCCCTCCAGGGTCCCTAGTGTTGGCCGCTGTCGGCAGACAGGCTACTGGGCTAGATGGACCTTTGGTCTGACCCAGGACGGCCATTGTAAGCTCAGGGCTCAGGGTCGGGGGTCTCAGTGGACCCCCTTGATTTTCATGCACACCTGCTCCTGGGTGGCCAGGCTGGCAGCTTTCCTGCCCTAGACGGCCACTTTCCTGTGCCTAGTGCGGAGATCGTGGACGAGGTCCACGATGTCCGCACTAGCCCAGGAAGGTGCCCGCCTCTTGCGGTCCAGGGCAAGCTCCTGGGAGCTGCCAGCCTGGTCCCGGGAAGAGGGGGTGGGCTGGGGAACATCGGGTGGGTGGCTCTGTGCCGTGCCAGGTGCAGGGTCTGCTGGCTGGGTGCTGGCAGGCTTGCACCTGGCACGGGCACCGTAGCCAGCCCGTGCCCCTTTAAGGGTCTGGGGCCGGGAGGGGGGCATAGAGTTTCCCTGGTGTTAGCCAGAGTGGCCACCAGGGAAACCTGGGGAGGTCTAGCCTCCCACTAGTTCGAATTAAGGGGCTACACACCCCTTAATTCGAACTAGTAAGTTCGAACTAGGCTTAATCCTCGTAAAATGAGGTTTTCCTAGTTCGAACTAAGCGCTCCGCTAGTTCAATTCAAATTCGAACTAGCGGAGCGCTAGTGTAGTGGCTATGAATGTTAGTTCGAACTAACGTCCGTTAGTTCGAACTAACATTGTAGTGTAGACATACCCAGAAGGACTAGGGAGAGGTTTTGCAAAACTTTTAACAAATGACCTTGAATAAGGTTTGCATTTGCTTTCTATGCTGAATGTCTGAAGAATTATTTCCTTTTGAATTGAGCCTTGCAGGAAATTGTCTCCAAACTTAGCAACATCATAGGTAAACTACGTCTCTTAATTACAGTTACTGGAGAGGCTATCAGCTATATTATCCACATCCTCTAAAAGCAGATTCAAAGAGAAGCAATAGTCTCAAATATGATGGTATCCTCAGTTCATTTGTCTCCTCCTGTGCCCATACTCACACCCTCAGAACCTTCTGTGGTACTGCTTGAGATGAAGCCTACAGGTTGCATTATACATTTTTACTTTTCACTATCCCTATTGACAACAGATTTCAATTTATTTCAAGATAAAACAGCTAAACCACAATTTATCATAGACTAAACAAATTAAGCGTTTATTGACCTTTACAGCATAGAGAGAAAAACAAAATAAAAATCAGTTGAGTATTAGATATATGATAAGCAGGCACTATGGGAAGTTATCTTAAGTGGCTCTAGACACTAATTACACTGGAAATAAATTAAAAGAAACCCAGATTGCATAACAAACTCTATTATGGTTAAAGTTCTCTCTTTTTTTTGTCAGCAATTATAAAGATAAGCATATGTTATCAGTGCATATTCTGGTTAACCTATGTATGCAGGTATCATGTGTGTCCTTGACCTCAACTTGAAGTTCCTCTCTTCTGCCAGGGAAGGCAGTGGTCCAAATGCACTCTCTGGGGGGGAGGGGTTAAAGTAATTTTAAAATATTCCGGGAACAAGTGTCTGGATCCAGTCCCCTAGAAAGGGTAGGGCCATGAGTAGAAGTGGTGGAGTCTTGGGCTGAGCAAGGGTCCAGACTCACATAGCCAGCCCTTTAGGTCTTCATCTGGGGCTCCATTTGTGATTTAAATTACTTGTGGGACTGCAGCTGTGGTAACAACAGTGGTGGCAAGGAGTCTTCAGGACCCATTTAAATTGCTAGGTTCCAGGGTATCTGCCCCTTTTGCACACCACAGTTGAAGATACTGACAGTAGTGTCCAGCAGTGCTTTAGCAAAATACAGGACAATGTAGCACTTTAAAGACTAACAAGATGGTTTATTAGATGATGAGCTTTCGTGGGCCAGACCCACTTCCTCAGATCTGGGTCTGGCCCACGAAAGCTCATCATCTAATAAACCATCTTGTTAGTCTTTAAAGTGCTACATTGTCCTGTATTTTGCTTCAGCTACCCCAGACTAACACGGCTACATTTCTATCACTATTCAGCAGTGCTTTAACATTGTTCCTCTTTTTAGCCCACCATGAAGAGAGGAGAAAAAGGGACAGCAGCATCAAATCACTGCCATCACACTTTATCATCATCAGCGTATGAACTGGTACCATCAGCCAGTTCTTAATGGTACACCTTATAGACCTGAAACCGCCCACTGTCACTTATGTCTAGGGATCTTTCCTGGGTCATCACATATTTCCTCGTTCATTTGTTCCATGCACCCCATGGGGTTAAATAAATCTCCAGTGTTTTGTTCCTTTGATACAATCAGATTATATAAATTACCTATTTTTTCAGGCTTTCCAAGTAAATCACAGGTAAATACACATTAAATTTTAATGTCCCCCATTATGTCTGTCTAGTGTTCATTCCAGTCAGCATTTTCTCTTTTCAGTTGGAAACACCGGAAAAGGTTTAAACATTTATTACCATTATGTTTCTGTTTATACATTATCTTGATTTATTTAGACGTATTAAACATTCTTCCATACATTTAGCTTTGCAATTCATTATATAGCAAATTAGAGAGGATCCTTACCAGAACAAGGGATTCAACCTTGAAATGTGACAGTATTTAGGTCTAATGTGACATATTTGGATCCATCTTCAAAATCCTTTTGGATCTCAGTCCTGGAAAAGGATTAATTATCCCTTCTGGGCTCTGGTCTACACTATGGAGTTATATCAAAATAAGGCCCCTTACTTCAAAATAACAAGCAGAGCGTCCACACTACCAAGTCCATTATTTTGAAATAAGGGGCTGGGTATTTCAAAATAATAACTTCTGCTTTCCACTAGGAATAATGCTTATGTTGAAATAGTTATTTCCAAATAGCGGTAATATGGACTTTCCACTGCTGCTATTTCAAAATAACTACTACCCAGAGTAATTCAGAATAATTACTCCCTAGACATCCTTGGGATTGACAAATGAAAATTAGAATCTACTTTCTCCCACTCACGCTTGACTTGGGGCTCATTGGGGCTATAGAAGATTTATCTGGAAAATCTGTTGAACATATAGCAGAGAAGACTGACTAGATGGCATGCCCATTGTTGAGTCCAAGAAGCAAAGGAATGGAAACATTTTGGCACTGCTCCCAGAAAAAAATTATACTGAATGGTACTGTTGGAGGAAATAAGAGAAATGGTGTGAGGATCTAGGAATCTTTCTCTGCAAATTTATAAATTCTGAATGATAATTTACATTGTAACCATGAATAGAGATGTACTATAGCCACATGTCTATGTGGATCTGCTATTGATGACAGGACCTGTAAACAGGTAAACACTAGTCAGAGACAATAGGGGATATTAAAAGTTAATGCATATACTTTTACCAGGCAAAAGTTACATTTAAAAGCAGCTGTAGCCTTGGAAAATTAATGTTTTCTTAACCTTCTGGTTGGATGGATGGATGGAAGGAAAGGTGGTAACATATCAGGTTCAGAATTAATACAACCAGAAGTCCAGAATTAGTTTGAATAAGAGAATGCACAGGAACAGGGGAGCTGGGGGGAAGAAGATAATTGTAAGACTGGTCAAGGGCAAAAGAAGCAAACTGACCTACAGGAAAGAAGGTGTGGCACTCTATACATACAAGCCCTCATATTCACCGTTGTTGTATAATTATGATATACTATGATATACAAGGCATGCCACTTATGGTATCTTACGAAAGGACATGATCTGCTGACAACCATGCTATATTGATCCAGGCTTAAGGAAAATACCTATGTATTAAAATATGTAACACCCATTGGACTGAGAAAATTGCTTGATCTAAATACTGCCTAGTGCAATGTTTTTCAAACTTGGATTGCGGAACTGCCAGGGTAAGCCACTGGAGGGTCTGAGCCATTTTGTTCCCTTAATGTGTCTATAGCCATGGAGCCTTGCAGTTCCCATTGGCTGCCATTCACTGTTTCCAGTGAGGCACTAGTGAGACCACTTCTGGAATACTGTGTACACTTCTGGTCCCCATGTTGACAAAGGATGAATCCATCTTGACACAGGTGCTGAGAAAGGCTGCTAGGATTATCCAAGGAATGGAATCTTACCTTATAAGAGGAGACTCAAATAACTCAGCTTGCTTAGCCTAACCAAAGAAAGTCTAAGGGAAGATATGATTGCTTTTCCACAAATATGTCAGAAGGATAAATACCAGGGAGGGAGATAAAGGATTTAAATTAAGCCCCAATGTGCACACAAGAACAAATGCATATAAACTGGTGATTAATAAATTTAGTCTTGAAATTAGGCAAAAGTTTCTAACCATTTGAAGAATGAAGCACTGGAACAGCCTCCCAAGGAGAGCAGAAGGGGAAAAAATCCTACCTGAGCTGGGTAAGTTTATGGAAGGATTGGTATGACAAGACAACTTATAATGAGATGTGGACAACCAGAAACTACTAACAGCAAATATGTCCAGTGGACGGAGATGGAACACTAAACAGAGAAGGTTTGAGTTATTACAAGGAACCATTTCCCATATGTATCCCTGATGGATATTGTCTACATGCTTAGGGCTTAACTAATTATTTTATTTGGGGTTTCTGAGAATTTTTTGGTTGATGTACCTCCAAACTTCTCTTGGGTGCCCCTAAGGGTACTTGTACCACTAGCTGAGAAACACTGCCCTGGGCCACTCTAGGGTCCACCCCCCCCTCGCCTTCAGGGGGACCCGTACCCTGCCTTCCTAAAACAGGAGCCTGGTTCATTTCTGGGGCAGCCTGTGTTGGTTGCCCAGCTGTGTTCCCAGGGCAGTCAGGACTTGAATGCCCTATGCCCTAAGACACTCCAGAGCTGAGCCCAGCCCACCTCCCCTCTGGTGGGTTCTGTATCCTGTGTTGGCTGTCTGGTTGCTCCCACAATCAGATTAGCAGAGACACTGATTTTATTTATTTATTTTGTTGTGGGGTGATTTTACTTCCTCTGTAGCACAGGTCATAGGCAATTACTGTGTATATTTTTGGTCTCCCATGTTGAAGAAGAATGAATTCATATTGGAACAGGTGCTGAGAAGGACTATTAGGATGATCTGAGGAATGGAGTCCAGGAATGGAGTCCTAAAAGAGCACAGATTGCTTAGCCTAAACAAACAAAGTCTGAGGGGAGATATGATTGCTTTTCTACAAATATATCAGAAAGATAACACAAAAATGTCAGAGGGAGATTTAAACTAATTTAATTCGATATCTTTAAATCATCATGTGTGCATTTCAGTAATTCAGCTGGAGGTTAGGGTCTATTACAGGAGTTGGTGGCTGAGTTTCTGTGGGCTGCAATGAGCAGGAGGTCAGACTAGATGATTACAATGATCCCTTCTAGTCTAAGGCTCTATGAGATTCTGGCCCTAGCTCAAAGAAAGCCCTGGAGTAGTGAAGAAACTGAAGCAAGGAAATATAGAAAGGGTTTAGAATCATAGAATCATAGAATAATAGGACTGGAAGGGACCTCGAGAGGTCATCGAGTCCAGCCCCCCGCCCTCAAGGCAGGACCAAGCTTCGTCTACACCATCCCTGACAGATGTCTATCTAACCTGTTCTTAAATATCTCCAGAGAGGGAGATTCCACCACCTCCCTTGGCAATTTATTCCAATATTTGACCACCCTGACAGTTAGGAATTTTTTCCTAATGTCCAATCTAAACCTCCCCTGCTGCACTTTAAGCCCATTACTCCTTGTCCTGTCCTCAGAAACCAAGAGGAACAAATTTTCGCCTTCCTCCTTGTGACACCCTTTTAGATATTTGAAAACCGCTATCATGTCCCCCCTTAATCTTCTTTTTTCCAAACTAAACAAGCCCAGTTCATGAAGCCTGGCTTCATAGGTCATGTTCTCTAAACCTTTAATCATTCTTGTCGCTCTTCTCTGTACCCTTTCCAATTTCTCCACATCTTTCTTGAAATGTGGCGCCCAGAACTGGACACAGTACTCCAGCTGAGGCCTAACTAGTGCAGAATAGAGCGGCAGAATGACTTCACGAGTTTTGCTTACAACACACCTGTTGATACAACCTAGAATCATATTTGCTTTTTTTGCAACAGCATCACACTGTTGACTCATATTCAACTTGTGGTCCACTATGACCCCTAGATCCCTTTCCGCCATGCTCCTTCCTAGACAGTCGCTTCCCATCTTGTATGTATGGAACTGATTGTTCCTTCCTAAGTGGAGCACTCTGCATTTCTCCTTATTAAACCTCATCCTGTTTACCTCTGACCATTTCTCTAACTTGCTAAGGTCATTTTGAATTATGTCCCTATCCTCCAAAGAAGTTGCAACCCCACCCAGTTTGGTATCATCTGCAAACTTAATAAGAGTACTCTCTATCCCAATATCTACATCATTGATGAAGATATTGAATAGTACGGGTCCCAAAACAGACCCTTGAGGAACTCCACTTGTTATCCCTTTCCAGCAGGATTTAGAACCGTTAACAACAACTCTCTGACTACGGTTATCCAGCCAATTATGCACCCACCTTATCGTGGCCCTATCTAAGTTATATTTGCCTAGTTTATCAATAAGAATATCATGCGAGACCGTATCAAATGCCTTACTAAAGTCTAGGTATATGACATCCACCGCTTCTCCCTTATCCACAAGGCTCGTTATCTTTTCAAAGAAAGCTATCAGATTAGTTTGGCATGACTTGTTCTTCACAAACCCATGCTGGCTATTCCCTATCACTTTATTACTTTCCAAGTGTTTGCATACGATTTCCTTAATTACCTGCTCCATTATCTTCCCTGGGACAGACGTTAAACTGACCGGTCTATAATTTCCTGGGTTGTTCTTATTCCCCTTTTTATAGATGGGCACAATATTTGCCCTTTTCCAGTCTTCTGGAATCTCCCCTGTCTGCCATGATTTTTCAAAGATCATAGCTAAAGGCTCAGATACCTCCTCTATCAGCTCCTTGAGTATCCTGGGATGCATTTCATCAGGACCTGGTGACTTGCTGACATCTAACTTTCCTAAGTGATTTTTAACTTGTTCTTTGTGTATCCTATCTTCTAAACTTACCCTCTCTCTGCTTGTATTCACTACGTTAGGCACACCTCCAGACTTCTCGGTGAAGACCGAAACAAAGAAGTCATTGAGCATCTCCGCCATTTCCAAGTTCCCTGTTACTGCTTCTCCCTCCTTGCTAAGCAGTGGGCCTACCCTGTCCTTGGTCTTCCTCTTGCTTTTAATGTATTTATAAAAGGTCTTCTTGTTTCCCTTTATGCCTGTAGCTAGTTTGATCTCATTTTGTGCCTTTGCCTTTCTAATCTTGCCCCTGCATTCCCGTGTTGCTTGCCTATATTCCTCCTTTGTTAGTTGTCCTAGTTTCCATTTTTTATATGACTCCTTTTTTATTTTGAGATCATGCAAGATCTCCTTGTTAAGCCAAGCTGGTCTTTTGCCATATTTTCTATCTTTCCTACACAGCGGAATTGTTTGCTTTTGGGCCCTTAACAACGTCCCTTTGAAATACTTCCAACTCTCCTCAGTTGTTTTTCCCTTCAGTCTTGCTTCCCATGGGACCTTACCTACAAGTTCTCTGAGCTTATCAAAATCTGCCTTCCTGAAATCCATAACCTCAATTGTGGTGGTCTCCCTTCTACCTTTCCTTAAGATCATGAACTCTATTATTTCGTGATCACTGTCCCCTATACTGTCTTCCACTTTCAAGTTCTCAACTAGTTCCTCCCTATTTGTTAAAACCAAATCCAGAACAGCTTCTCCTCTGGTAGCTTTTTCAACCTTCTGAAACAGAAAGTTGTCTCCAATGCAGTCCAGAAACTTATTGGATAGCCTGTGCCTCGCTGTGTTAGTTTCCCAACATATGTCTGGATAGTTGAAGTCCCCCATCACCACCAAATCTTGGGCTTTGGATAGTTTTGTTAATTGTTTAAAAAAGGCCTCATCCACCTCTTCCACCTGGCTAGGTGGCCTGTAGTAGACTCCTAGCATGATATCACCCTCGTTTTTTACCCCTTTTAGCTTAACCCAGAGACTCTCTACACAGCTATCTCCTACGTTCATCTCCACTTCAGTCCAAGTGTGTACATTTTTAATATACAAGGCAACCCCTCCTCCCTTTTTTCCCTGTCTGTCCTTCCTGAGCAAGCCGTACCCTTCCATACCAATATTCCAATCATGCGTCCCATCCCACCAGGTTTCTGTAATACCAATGATATCATAGTTGTATTTATTGGTTAGCAATTCCAGTTCTTCCTGCTTATTACCCATACTTCTCGCATTTGTATATAGGCATCTAAGATACTGATTTGATCTTGCCTCCCTGTTGTGCCCTGACCCTCCTTTCTCCTTGCCATTATAGGCCGTAGTCCCCCCCATTTCCAACCCATCTCCCAGTCCCGCACATTCAGCACATGCTCTCTTGTGCTTTATGTGACTAAGTAAAAAAGCGAGTGTGTTTGACTTCTATGAAAATATTTTCCCCCTCAAACTACTCTGTGCTTCCCGAGACAGTTACACTCTAAAACAGAAGTCTCATATCTCTGGGGGCAGTTTTGCAAGAGTGTATGTTTAGGTATGGTGGGGCATGTCTATATTAGGACATTATTTTGAAATATATAAATTAGAGATAATAACCCCTGAAATAGGAACATCAAAACAGTGTGTTCCCACTATGGGGAAGCCTCAAAATTAGTCCAAGGCAGGCTCCGTTATTGTGGATGTACTACCTCAACTTAGAGCCCCAGAAAGCACTGGGGAGTAATTACTTCAAATTACTCTGGGGAGTAGTTATTTCAAAATAGCAGCAGCAGAGTATCCATACTACTGCTACTTCGAAATAACTATTTCAACATTAGCGTTATTCCACAAGGAAAGCTGGAGTACAGATTTTGAAATAATCTTCATACAACAACAGGCTGGTTAACAGTTCTTTCGAGAGAAGGGTTTTCTCTTGAAATAATGCTGCTACATGGGGCGTTTTATTTCGCATAATGAGATTTTAAAATGTCGGCCGGACGCGATTATGCTAATTAAGTGCAGGATATTTAAATCCCGTGCTTCATTAGCAATTTTGGTACACTACATTTGCATCCCTATCTCGAGATAGGGAGCAAGTGTAGATGTACCCCAAGGGAGTAGGCTCAGTCAGCATGATGGTAGATATTAGTGAAGAAAAAGATATAATGTAATGAAAATGTAATCTGATTAGAGGAGAAAAGAAAAACAAATATCTTCCACAGAATCCCCTTTACTCTCAATTAGAAGACAGGCAGTTATTTAGATGCTCATTATGGATGATGGAGTATATACTATATCCAATTCTATATAATTTTCTCTACAGGAACAAGGCAGTACTATTTCAATTACATTTTAAGATCAGACCAAAGCTGGCCTGTTTGCTGAGCTTCAGTTTTTTTCTCTGATCTGTTCAGAGCTTTAGAAAGATGTACAATATGGTTGGCCTGCATATGTTGCTGTCTCAGAATTTATTCTTTTCATTGTCACAGCATTAGCAGATGCAATTTTCCATCAGCTGGATACCTTGAAAATAATTAGTGTGGTGGTATAAACTCCTGTATTTTTATTTAGCTTGTTCTGAGTGCCTCTTTGTAAAAATAAGTCATTCAATTTTCAATTACAAAATTAGAAAATCTTTAGAGATGCACAGTAAAGGCTACATTTTCAACAGCATTTCTGGAAAATGGAATGCTTAACCTCGTTCTTGTTGCTGGAATATTAGTGCATAACTTTTTATGCAGTGCTTTGAAAATTAAGCCCTAGATGTACACTTCAGAAAAAATGCATTAGAATAAAATAAGAAAATAAAAAGCAAGTGTCCAGAAAGAAATACAGAGCCAAAGAAGCAATCTTGATTTTAATATCAAGATCAGCCTTGGTGCTTAGCTCTCAAGGTGATATCATTTCTTTTATCCCTGTGAAAGATCTCAGCTAACAATAATGTTTGCTTGCAAGTACAGTGATAACAAAAAGAAAAGGATACATTAATGTAAGAACAATCTAAATCAAAATTAAGCTCAAAGAGAAGGCGTTTCCATTAGGCCAATCTTTTTAGCATCAATGAGCAAGCTTCAAAAGCTAAGTTCAGAGTTATCTGATATTGAAGCTTTTTCAGATTCAAACCTTAATGGAATTCCTATTAGGTCTGGCTTCATATTTCATGGGGGAGAATATTTTAAGGAAGAAGCTCAGTTCCTTCCCCTTTTACTCTTGTGGATAGCATATTTTCAAAGCCGAGCTTGATGTCTTCACTTTGTATATGAAGGAAGGTGGGGAAAAGCTTCTCCAATCTTGCTTGAACAGCACTACTGTACCTTTAAATTCTGATGCCACTGGAATTAAATTTTTCCAACTAAGTAATGGCCCACCCCAGCTTGTACTGTGTACCTTAGAGGAGAAAGAAATTGTATTCAACAGAAGTTGGAACCCAGAAAGGCCCAATACATTCTAATGAAGGGAAAGCAGTCAGAAGGAAGAACTCTTACTTGATAGTTCAGGAAAGCCAAGCAGAGGTCCACGTGGCTTTAAAGGAAGTAAGAGCCACTAGAAAGGGTCACTTTAGCATCTTTCCTGTTTCTCTAGAGTTATATCAACTCTCTGGGGTTATATCAGCACAAAAGATATGTCAATGGCTGCTTTACAATACAATACAGAAGAAGAATACCCATTGAGTTAGTGAACATGGAAGTAGGAGAGATACAACAACACCAGAAGCATCTGTCTTAAGTTCAGGATGTGCTGGAATGACAAGGCTGCACAGAAACCAAAACTTCTCATTAGTTAGTATTAAGACTTCACTGAGGAACAACTTTAAAGCTCTTATCCTGGGACTTTGGAGCCATTGTATCAGGGCTTAGGAGCTTAAAGGACAGATGACTTCCCCTGCTGCACAGCATTTTACTTACCCTCAGTCTGTCTTTAAAAGACAGCATCAGGGGAGGCAGGACTCACTGAAAAGAATGACAAATGGTCTGATAGCACTTTATAGACTAACAAAACATATAGATGGTATCATGAGCTTTTGTGGGCACAGCCCACTTCTTCAGATGAAGAAAACATCCAAAGAAGTGGGCTGTGCCCATGGAAGCTCATAATACTACACGTTTTGTTAGTTTATAAAGCGCTACCAGACCATTCATTGTTTTTTAAATATTTCAGATAGCTTGCCTGTTTGTATGTCTGTTTTTCTGTGTATCTGCCTGTCCCCCCAACAGGGGCCATGCACTGCTCCCTGGCTGTGTCTGCTGCAGTTGCATCAGCCATGGACTGGCTCTTCTCACCTGGCTCCAAGCTTCTGAGAGAGGTGAGGTTGAGAGAGGGATGAGGTTGTCCTATGTCTCCGGGGCAGCCTACATACTGAATTCCTCATTCCCAACAATTTAAATGAAGAAAATCAAAACTTATTTAAGTTATGGACCCAAACTATGATGGGTAAATCTTCTAGTAACTTATAATAGCCAGATAAGGGATAATCTGACCCTCACATCTGATTTCTTACTAATCTTTAATAGTTAGAAATTGATTTAAATGTTGTTACAAGTGTTTAGTGCTATCTCCTTATTTTGAAATTGCAATACATAACAGAACTAAAAAACCCAAAACAATGGAAAACTTTAAAGACTAAGAGTCAATTCAGTCTTACTTTTTGTTTATTCAGTCACTTGGGGTGCATCTACACTGCAGGGCTTAACTCAAAATAAGCTATGCAAATAAAGCTATTTCAAAACAGGCTGTGCAATTGACGTAGCTCATTTCAAAATAGGAAGTGTTTACACAGCACTTATTTCAAAATAGAGCACTCTTTCTCCAACTTCCCTTATTCCTCATACAATGAGGATTACAGGAGTCGGAGTAAGAAGTTCTCCATCTTAACAGTATTTTGACACTATTTCAAAATAACTGCCTGCAATGTAAATGTGGACTAAGTTATTTCCACATTTGTAATAGCACAATTATTTCAAAATAGTGTTGCAGTATACATGTACCCTTATAAGACAAACAAGTTTGTTTACATTTGTGGGAGATGATGTTTGCCAGCTTCTTATTTACAATGTCACCTGAAAGTAAGGACAGGGATTCACATGGCACTGTTGTAGCCAGCATTACAAGGTATACGTATGACAGATATGCTACACATTCATATTTCCCCTCATGCTTCAGCTACACTCCAGAGGACATGCTTCCACATTGCTGACTATCATTTAAGAAATAATGCAGTAATTAGGTTTGTGACTAAATTCCTTGGGGGAGAATTGTATATCACTTGCTCTATTTTATCTACATTCTGCCATACATGTTATGTTATAGCAATCTCAGATGATGACCCAGCACATGTTGTTAATTTTAAGAACTCTTTCATTGCAGATTTGACAGAACTCAAAGAAAGTAACAATGTGAAATTTCTAAAGCACTTGACCCAAGCTTTAAGAAATTGAAGTGCAGCAAAGGCAGCGATAAACAATAAACAGGGGTGGAGAATTTAGCAGGGTAATTAGAGGATAATTATTGCACCATTACCAAAACTGCCCACCTGAGTAAGAAAAACTTAAAAAACAACAAAGAATCATTTTGCAGTACCTTGAGACTAAGAAAACATGTACAATGAAACCTTTGTTATCCGGAACTCTGTTAACCAAAAAATGTTGTTAACTGGAATTGCCCCCAGCCACAAGACTGTCACACCTTCAAGCACACAGGCCTGGCTTGGTTTACCATGATCGACTTAACAATTTTGTATTTAAGAAGTACTATTCATCTTTAACTCAAAATAGAAATGTGAGACCATCTGCCTCACACTATCAACTGCCTCACACTACAAAACTACCAATATTAAAAACTTGAGTATTACTATTATTGTCCATTGGTTTTTCCTAGGTTGATGGAGCCCTCAGATAACCAGAATTTTTAGATAACCGGAATGCCCTAATCCCTGAGCGTGCCAGATAACACAGGTTTTGCTGTATATGGTATCATTAACTTTAGTGGGCTCAACGCACTTCTTCAGATGAATGGAGTTATTAAAGGGTAATAGGGGCATTGTTAATGCTAACAATAAAGGGGAAATATGAACAAATATCTGGTCTCATTCTTTCAGAAGTGTGGGAGGGAAATGAATGTTGTAACCTGCAAATTTATAACAACTCTGATGCAATAAATAGAGATAATGGACTGAACAGTCCTGCCTTCAGAATGGATCCTTCCCTCTATCTCAATTTCTACTGCCAAGAATGTCAATGCCTGTTCTCACTTTCATGTATACTGTGAAAAAGAAGTGGGCAGAATTATCTCCAGGAAATGTAAACAATGTGTTTGTTACAATGACTGGCTGAAACTGAGGGGACTTTTAGGTGATAAAGTTTTACACCGTTTTATTTTTGAATTATTTTTTGTACATAATTCAGCTTTTGTATGATCAACTTGCATGATAAAGAGATTGTGCAACACTATTTGTATGAGGTAAATTGAAAAATACTATATTCGGTTTTTATCATGCAATTATTTCTAATAAAAATAAATCTAAATTGTGCACTCTACACTTCATATTCTGTGTTTTAACTGAAATCAATATATTTCAAATGATAGAAAACCTCCAATATATTTAAATCAATGACGTTCTATTATTGTTTAACTATTCAATTAATCACACAGTTAATCATGATTATTTTAATTGCTTGACAGACCTAATTCAAATAACTATCCAATCAGTTTTTGAATTTGCTAAGTTATTGATTTCAGTGACTTTCTGTGGCAATGAGTTGCATGGTATAATTTTAATGTCATAGTATTATGTAGAAATGTTTTCCCCGTTTAACAACTTTTCCATATATTAACTTTTAATTTACTTGAATATATTCTTATTCTCATGTTCTAAAATAAGAACAAAAGACACTTATGATCTACTTTCTCTTTGCCATTTATTTATTTATTTATAGACTCTTATTTTATCTGTCTCCTTTCTAAGGTAAACAATCCCTATCTTTTCATTTTCTCTTCAAGCTTCTAATCATATTGGTGGGCCTTTATTGAAACCTTCCCTTCCATATATTCTACAATAATTTCTTGGGGAATTGACTGACCAATACTGCTCACGGTGTTCTAGTTGAGGTTTCAACATTGATTATATATATATATATCAATCACTATATATATTGATGTTATTAATAGTTGCATAGAAAAAATTTGAAATTATTTTTGCATCTCAGTAGTTCTTTTGAATGCAGCTGCATAATAAGAGATTTTTACTGATATGTCCGCCTTTTAGACTGTATAATTTTTATTTTCATCCACGGTTCTTTAATTTGCACTTATGAAGCCTGAATTTTGTTCAGCTATTATGTTGTTCTTTCTGATCATATGGTTAGGTGTCTCTGCAATTCTGCACTGTGCTTTCTGATCTCCATTAAGATATATAACTTTGTTATTTGCAGACCTTGCTACCTCACTACCAGCTCCCCTTTCCTGATTATTAACAAATCTATTAATCAATACAGACTGTCAAATGGAACCTTGTGGACTAACCTGATGTTCATCTTTTACCACAATGAAATTGATCACTTATTGTACTCTTTTTTCCAGACTCTCAACCACTTTTGTTCCAGGACAACACTTTGTCTCTGACCTCATGATAATTTCCTTCTCTTGTTCCTCTGTTTATATCTCCATTTAAACAATAGTATCAATAAGGCTTAATATTATCCCAATTTATCTCAATTTTAAAGTTGGATGAAACGGGGATAGTGAAAGTTCTTTTCTTCTCCAATGTTTTAATTGATTAATTAGACTTCATAATTAGGGATATATGTATATGATTTATATTTACTAGTTAGGCAATTTAGTCACTGAATTAAGATGTTCCTGCCACACAACCTATTTGTTCTTCAGTTTATACCAAGATCTATGTGGAGGCAACATTTCATGAACTTCAGCAAAACAATATGAAGAGAAGAATATTGTTTCCTAATTTTGATTATACATGTCAACATAAATAGCAGAAGTATTAACATGAGACTTTTAAAAAAGCCATTAGACACAGTAGGAATCATACAACCACATAGCAACAGAAAGTTCTCTACCTCTTGTATTGTCATGGTGATACTCCAAAATTCTCCCTCAATAAGATACTGTAATACTAACGATAACACTTCTTTTTATGTTTTCACTTGTGTTACAATAACCATACATCTTTATCTCTGTGGGAGAGAGATAAAGTTAAGATAAAACTAGTGCCTGAATAAAGAAACTCTCTGATTCTTACTGGTTTGGGTTTTTTTTTTAAATGGCTAATAGACTAGTTTTCAATCAAGTAATATTGCAATTAGAAAGATCTAAGTCATCTCTCAGGTTTATGTCTTTTGATGAAGAGTAAGAAAAAAAGAGAGCAGATAAAAACTCAAATAAAATCACAATTCTTATTATGTGACTGGTAATCATGAGAGGAATGATCAGCAAAAGAATAGTGGTAAAGATACTAACAAGATAATCAACATAAAGGTGAACTTTTGTGAACAATAGTGACAACAAAAGGAATTTATCCATTTGCAGACATTGGTGATGATAGTGATGATTAGATGAGTAATCTGGATTCTAAATTATATGTATTTTGAATGCTTTGGTAAAGCCTAATTTCACAGAAGGACAGGAGGTTATTCCCATGGGTCTCAAATGCAGGTCTGTGAGAGTCCTAGGAGTCATCATGCTCCAATACTCTGCCTGGCAACTGACAGACCAGCTAGGACTCAAATCTTTGAATCTCAAATGGGGCATGAGTCCCACTGCATGCTGTGATTGGCAGAGCTCCAAGGCTCCTGATTGGGCCATAGTCCCTATGTAAGTGAAAGGAACGAAAAGGATTTTTTCCATATAACTGGGCTATATCCTGATTTGACTGCTGGTCCGCTTATGTAACGTGTTCCTACCTTCTTGTCCAGACCCGTTGAGATTCGCACTTGGATTGATACTTCTTAATTGGCTCTTGATCCCTCTCCTTGTCTTTCAACTCTGATCTCTTGGTCTTCCAAAGTGGACTGATTCCTGGCAGTTGGGTCCCAACCCCTTGGCTCATGCCTGATGTAACTCCTAGGCTAGGCTCCCAAGACTCCCACCCCTGACCCCATTTTATCCATATTAACATTTCCTTCTTTTAAAAAAGTCTACTTCCAAAGTTTAAATGAATAACATGTAGGATGCTTAGTACCTAAAATATGTATCTATTTACAGTTACAATGAAACAACTATCACTCTATGTTATAGTTAAGGGCCATGTTAATATGTCTAGTTTTAATATTTTTTAGCAGGAAAAACAAAGTGCTTCCTTAACAACAGAGACAAGGGTCAACATTCCTGGAAATCATTTACCATTCTTAGTTGGCTTCATCCTGCTGACTTAAGTGTTTAAATCTTTCAATGGTTTTACTGTAGTGGATTGATGTGCTCCAGCAGAGTTAGCTTATCACTGCAAGCCACACTTTGTTGCTAGATCTACCTCAAAGAAAATGTAAAATGCATTCAGACGCTTTGATATTTCTGTGCCGATTCTGTAATATGCATTATAGAATGGAAAATACCACATCAGAGTGAACTTTATGTTTAACTCTCTCTCATCTGATAATCCTTACATGTGTCTTGTAAACATAAAAACAGGGAAGAACAAATATTAGTGGATGAGGAATGAAGAAATTTAGTAAACACAAATAACTGAAAAATGATTGTGTCCATGTAGTACCCATTTCTGGTAATGTGTACTTTTCTTTCAGGAAAAATCAAGTTATACATTTCACAGTGATCATAGATTGCCAGTGTATTTGCTGAACAATCCTTCAGAAATTAGCTGTAAAATTCTTATTTATTTTATAGAATGTTTTTATCAGAGAATATCAGAGAATTTTAAAAAAGTATGAATTTAAAGTGCAAGTGCATTGCATGATGAGGATTGTGCCAGAAAAGGGTAATTAATTCCACAATTCAGCCTGGTGTTTGAGGGTCATCATTCACAGAGATTGTGACCATAATTATTAATAATAGAAAATTAGGAATAATTTACTTTATCAAAACTCCTGGATGAATGTCTCATTTTATCAACTATTTTTCCAGAGTTATGTATGTATGCAAGCCATGAATAGATTCTCTTTCACACAGCAGTGATTTCTTATTCGAGTGCATCATTAAAGATCTTCTGGCAATGCAGATGGTGAGAAATCTAAATTTCCCTTGATATTTATCCAAACTTGGCACCTCATCTTGCAACTATGCTGATGCAAGACCCCATTGACGGGTCCATATGGGCACAGAGGTGCACCTGCTTTCAGTGAATTACAAGACTGGGTACTTGTTTTGGATAAGCCATTAGAGAGGTAGACCTGTGGATTATGAATCCTGGTAATTTTTTATATATTTCTTTAGACAGCTCATCCTTTTGTACCTACTTCTCTTTACTTCCTTAACTATTTGGGTTGCAGGATCACAGGGAGATATTTATCTTCCCCATCACAAATATATAAGAACCGAAAAACATTCTTTTTTGTATGAAATCAAGACCATGAGAAACAACAAAGGAAAGGAACTTCTAATAATGCCAGGATGTCAAGGGAAACGAACAGCAATGATGAAAGGCATCTGCCTTTGCCCCTGCCCCCCCTCCCATAATAAGAAAAGGATCAGGTGATGGGGCAGTAATCCTGAAGATCTGCAAATATTCACTTGGAAGAAGGAAGGGGAATCACTATTCCTGTGGCTTTTAAAAATAAGCTCAGAGTGATTTTTTCCTAGTTCTCCTTCTTCTGTTGCCCCTCCACATTACTGTGCTGAAACTACTGTTTCTATGGCAACAAGCAGCATTCTTTCACACACACTCACACACACACACACCCTCTACCTCCCGCCTGGCAACGCTTCCCTGCAGCAATGGGCATCCCAGTGTGTGAAAATAAACAAGCAAGATGTATGAACAGACTCTACTGTGTGAAACTGTCAGTAGCAATCAAGGTTTGATGCCAGCTTGAATCTACCTCTTCTTGCACAGGTGCTCTGCAGAAGATAATAAAACAGGGTCAGAATATGGGGATCCAATCAGGTTCTCCATCAGGACAACAGGAAACTCCAGTGCCTGCTTGGTGGACAAGAGGGGAAGATGTCTCAAAGGATTGCTGGTCAAATTCTTCATTTCAAATAATATTTGTGATGAATTGTAGACTTTTATTTTTCGGGTTAGAAAATCATTTGCAAATCAGTCCTGTGATTAAATGTGTTCTTTACCAGTTTTTCCAAAATAGTCAAAATGAATCATTTGGGCTCTTCGCCAACTGCCAAGCAGACACTTTACTGGAGTTTCATGTTGTCCTGCAGGAAAACCTGTTTGGATTCCCATATTCTGACCTGTCCCATTATCTTCTGCAAAACACCTGTGCACAAAGAGATGGATTTAAGCTGGCATTAAACTTTGATTGCCACTGACAGCTTCATACAGTAAAGCCTATTTCTCATTACTATTTCCGCTTCATTGTTCATATTGTGTAATTGGTCACTTAAAACATACGGCATTGTATCTGCTGCTGCTGCTGTCTATTAGTAATTATTAGACAAGAGTATAATAAATAATAAACATTTTGCATACATTTCAAGATCAATAAAATTTTGTATTGAAATTGACGAAACTTTTCGAATTTGCAAAGGGTTTGACCAACATGCAGAATTATCAGTAATTGTTTCTTCATCCTTGAAAAACCATACTCTTCAGATAAAAGGCAAAACTTACCCTGATGTAACTCTAATGAAGCTGATAAATTTAGCCCAATCATTCTACATTATGTGGTATAAAATCAAAAGAATAAGCATTCTGATTCTCCCTCTTACAAGAAGACACTTGTCCCAAGTACAACAATAAAATGGTGATATTACTATACATTACTACCTTCATTTACTATAAGAGCTGAATTTCCATCAAATAGCAATATTTACTTAGAATGCATATTCACAGCAGCATTATTTTGGAATAACAGCCATTATTCTGAAATAACAATGCGAGCTTCTACACAACAATTCCATTATTTTGAAATTAATTCAAAATAACGGATGGCTTATTCTGACTTCTGTAAACCTCATTCCACAAAGAATAATGCCTATTACAAAATAGCTGTTTCAAAATAGCTGAAGTGTGGATGCTCCACTGCGGCTATTTTGAAATAGCTCCTACTCAGGTCCATTCAAAGTAATTACTCCCCAGTGCTTCATGGGACTCTAAATCTAGGTAAAAGCAGCGAGGAGTCCTGTGGCACCTTATAGACTAACCGCAGTGTTGGAGCATAAGCTTTCATGGGCAAAGACCCACTTCGTCACATGCTCCAACACTTCGGTAAGTCTATAAGGTTCCACAGGACTCCTCACCACTTTTGCAGATTCAGACTAACATGGCTACCCCTCTGATACTTAATCTAGATAGCACATCCACACTAGGAAAGCCTGCCTTGGACTAATTTTGAGGCTTCCCTGTAGTGTAGATGTGCTATTTCAAAATAAGCTATTTCAGATTATTTCTTGCAGAAATAGCTTATTTTGAAATAAGTGTGCAGCGTAGACATACTCTTATATTGCCAAACCAAAACATTTAGATATAATAAAGCATCTCTCAGGAAAGCTTGAAATTTGAGTGATGAGAAAGTTTACCATTCATTTTACCAGTGTTCTGGTTTCTGAGCTTTCAGGGTGCACCCTGGTCACATTTTTTAGCTTTATTTTATTATCATTTAGGCTAGAAGCTTCATTTAAAAAGTAATAATTAAGCTAAGATTCTTACATTGTCACATGTCTACAGGATCAGGGCTCTGAGAAAAACAGCAATGATCGTGTGATAAAATTGCAAGCGTGGACATTGATTTAAAACCATAATTTTTATAGCAAAATGCAGGACAATGTAGCACTTTAAAGACTAACAAGATGGTTTATTAGATGATGAGCTTTTGTGGGCCAGACCCACTTCCTCAGATCAAATAGTGGAAGAAAATAGTCACAAACATATATACCAAAGGATACAATTTAAAAAATGAACATATATGAAAAGGACAAATCACATTTCAGAACAGGAGGGAGATGCGGGGGGGGGGGGGGGGGGGAAGGAAGGAAGGAAGGTAAGTGTCTGTGAATTGATGATATTAGAGGTGGGGAGAGTGGGATGTTTGTGAGCTAATGGTATTAGAGGTGATAATTGGGGAAGCTATCTTGGTAATGGGTAAGATAGTTTCAGTGTTTGTTCATTCCTTCTCGGAGAGTGTCGAATTTTAACATGAATGACAGTTCAGAGGATTCCCTTTCAAGTGCAGATGTAAAAGGTCTTTGCAGCAGAATGCAGGTGGTTAAGTCATTAAGGCTATGTCTAGACTGCAAGCCTCTTTCGAAAGAGCCTCTTTCGAAAGAGAGCATCTAGACTGCACGCGGAACTTTCGAAAAAGCGGCTTGCTTTTTCGAAAGAAAGCACCAGTGAGTCTGGATGCTCTCTTTCGAAGAAGCCCTTTTTACATTCAAGAACGCCTTCTTTTGAAAGAGGAACTTTCGAAAGAAGGCGTTCTTCCTCGTGCAATGAGGTTTACCGCCGTCGAAAGAAAAGCCGTGTTCTTTCGATTTAATTTCGAAAGAACGCGGCTGCAGTCTAGACGCAGGTGAAGTTTTTTTGAAAAAAGGCTACTTTTCCCGAAAAAACCCCTGAGTTTGGACACAGCCTAAGAGAGTGTCCTTTCTGGTTAAAATGGCAAGAAACTGTTTTTTCTTTGTGATCTTGTCTGATATCTGTTTTGTGGGCATTAATCCTTTGGCGAAGTGTCTGAGACGTTTGTCCAATGTACATAGCAGACGGACACTTTCGGCACATGATAGCATAAATTATATTTCTGGATGTGCAGGAATATGTGTTCTTGATCTTATAACTCACTTGGTTAGGTCCAATAATGGTATCAGCAGAATGAATATGTGGACAAAGCTGGCAACGGGGTTTGTTGCAAGGGAAGGTACCAGGGTTGGTATTAGTGTGGTATGTCCTGTGGTGGTTGGTAAGAATCATCTTGAGGTTAGGTGGTTGTCTATAGGAGACTATGGGTCTGTCTCCCAGAGCCTCTTGGAGTATGGTATCCTGTTCCAGTATAGGCTGTAGTTTATTGATAATGTGTTGGACAGGTTTAAGTTGGGGGTTGTAGGTGATGATGAGTGGTGTTCTATTGTTGGTTTTCTTGGGTCTGTCTTGAAGTAGATGGTTTCTAGGTATTCGTCTGGCTCTTTCAATTTGCTTTTTTATTTCTCCAGGTGGGTAGTTGAGGTTTATAAATGCTTGGTAGAGATCCTGAAGCTTCTGGTCTCTGTCAGTGGGATTAGAGCAGATGCGGTTGTATCGAAGGGCTTGGCTATAGACGATGGATCGTGTGGTGTGTTCTGGATGAGAGCTGGAAGCATGCAGGTAACTGTATGAGTCGGTGGGTTTTCTGTAGAGAGTGGTGTCTAATTTTCCATTGTTGATTTGTACTGTGGTGTCCAGGAAGTGGATCTCTCGTGTAGAATGGTCCAGGCTGAGGTTGATGGTGGGGTGTAGGTTGTTGAAATCTCTGTGGAATATCTCCAGTGATTCTTGGCCATGCGTCCAGATCATAAAGATGTCATCGATGTACCGTAGGTAGAGAAGGGATGAAAGGGGATGGGAGTTGAGGAAACGTTGTTCTAGGTCAGCCATAAAGATGTTAGCATACTGTGGGGCCATGCGTGTACCCATGGCTGTGCCGCTGATCTGGAGGTATAAGTTGTTCTCAAACTGGAAATAATTGTGGGTGAGAACAAAGTTACATAGGTCTGCTATCAGGTTGGCAGTGGTGTCCTCTGGGATAGTGTTTCTAATTGCTTGTAATCCGTCTTCATGTGGGATGTTGGTATATAGAGCTTCTACATCCATGGTGGCAAGGATGGTGTTATTGGGGAGGTTATCGATGTTTTGTAGTTTCCTTAGGAAGTCAGTAGTGTCTCGGCGATAGCTGGAGGTGTTGGTTGCGAAGGGTTTGAGAAGAGAGTCTGCATAGCTGGATAGACCAGTAGTGAGCGTGCCAATATCAGAGATGATGGGACGTCCGCGTGCCCAGGTTTATGGATCTTGGGAAGTAAATAGAACAATCCTGGTCAGGGGTCAGAAGGTGTTTCTGTGTGGATTTGTTCCCGAGTAGCTGAGGGGAGGCTTTTAAGGAGACAGTGTAGTTTCTTTTGGTATTCCAAGGTGGGATCAGAGGGGAGAGGTTTGTAAAATGTGGTATTTGAGAGTTGTCTGGTTGCCTCCTGGTTATAGTCGGCCTTATTCATAATGACCACAGCACCCCCTTTGTCAGCTGGTTTGATTATAATGTCCAGGTTGTTTTTGAGACTCTGGATGGCATGGTGTTCAGCGTGGCTAAGATTGTGTGTCGCTTGTTGTCGTTTGCGAATAATGTCAGTCTGTGCGTTGTTGCAGAAGCTTTGTATATAGAAATCCAGATTGTAATTCCGACCGTGAGGGGGAGTCCATATAGAATTATGAATTCCATATAGAATTATGAATTCCATATAGAATTCCTTTGGTGTTGCTGTTTTGGAGTGTCTTATTGATTCTGAGTTCTTTCCACTGATCTCCCCTAATTTCAAGACAATAGTATGTTTTTCCTTTCAACAAATGTCCAGATACTCTAAGGTTACTGTACATCCTGTTTCAATTTCTATTTCTGATTTTCTAAGAAGGAAAAACCTGATTTTACATTTTGCCTCACTACAAGTCACTTGTCCAACTAGTAATAAAATTTCAGAAACTTTAATAATACTAAAACTTTTATTTAAAGCTTTATGCTACCATGTTAAAAAAAATCTTTACCATACTACTCCTTGCAGTTTATAATGGCAGCTGTTTTTATTAGCCGTAATGTGGGAACACAAGGTGTAGAGAATGTTGCAAGGGACTCCTTCATTCTGGATTCTATTCTGATTACAGTGGCAGTCCTTGTATTCCCACGAGGTCTCAGACTCTTTAGAAACACCCCTCTGGTCAGCAGAGCTATGCACAGAAGTAAAGGGACATTCTGCGCTCTATATAAGAAGAAGGCACATCCGCTGCTCCTCTCTCTGCTCCCAGACGTGCTGTGTATGTAAGGCCTTGTCCACACTACAATTTTGTCAGCAAAAGACAGCAGCACTGCAATGATCCTCCTGCCAACAAAACTCTCCTGCTTTGCCAACAAAATAAAAGCTTTTTGCTGCAAATTTAAAGCTATGATGCATTAGTATAGACACAGTGCTCTAACTAGCCTCCAGGAGATATCCCACAATGCCTGCTCTGCTCAGTGGAGATGGAATCTTTTTAGTAGTAGGGGTGCTGAGACCTTCCTGTCCATCTCCCTCCCTCAGTGCTGGGAACAAGGCTCTGTCTTTGGGAAGGGGGGACAGATGCAGAAACAGAAGGTGGAACGAGAACAGCCCAGAGTGAGGCCAGAAGCAACCAGCCCCCACCCGCAGTGCACAAGGCCAGAAGAAGCAGTGGGGGGTAACCCACTGTGGGGCAGGAAGCAGCTTGGCTGGAGCAGTTGGGCTGGACCTGCCCCTGCCAACAATGTGGGAGTTGCTCCAACCTGCCTGCCCCTGTTTAACGAAGCAGGATTTTATATACCTAACATGTTGCTGGATTCATGTCAGAAGTGTTAAAAACAGTAAGCAGAGCCATAAGCACGGGAAGTAGGGGAGCAGGAGTTGATGCAGTACACTCAGGTTTATGCGGGGCCACCATCTTCACACTCTGCTCCCAGCTCTGCAGATAAAAGTTGGGGGCGCTTCCCATGCCTACGCCCTGCCCCTATCCTTCAACCAACACCGTGCTTCACAATCTCTCACCTCAGCTGGAGTTAGGGTCTCAGCCTCTGGCCCTGTGATTGGGGCCCTGTTCTTAGTACCATCCCCCACTCCCAGAGTCTGCCCCATTCCTAGGGCCTGCCGAACTCCTGTGCCAGGCCCCCGCTGACAGGGCTCCACACCCAGGGCTCCACTGTTGGCCCAACATCTGCCCCCATCTGTGACTTTCCTCCCTCAGTCCTGTTAACTTGTTATCCATTCACATCCCTGCACACATGCATGTGCCCCTTACTTTACAAATCTCTGGGAAGTTTTTTGGAATTCCTTAGCTTGGAGAGCTCACATAACTACTGCCCAGCAACAGAACTACAGGGGAGATGGATCTCCTGGAGCAGTGGCACAAGGAAGCTATAAGAGACCTGTTAGAGAATCATACAACTCTTGCGTTAAAGAGTATTTGTGCAAGATCATGCAAATGTAGTCGTAGCCACCCTGTCACACACGCCCTCTCACGCTCAACCCACATGTGTGAGGACTTCTTGTGTTACAGTTCAGTAGTGTCAGTGTGGTCATATTACCAAGCACAAATTTCAAAAGTGATTCAAAATGTGTTACTTTTCACACGCACCCAGAGATCATTACAGGCTTCATAGCATTGTTCAAACAAACAATGCCAGGCTTAGCACACAACCACAACATTGGCTCTGTGTTAATATTCTCCTTCAACATATTCCCCAGCTAAATAGACCCCCATTGGGCTTCTCTTATAACCTTGTGTTCATAATGCACAGCACAATACTGAACTGCACCTCAAGATCCATGCTTTCTGACAGAGATGGCTAGGTTGCAGATTAGTTACCCACCATGCAAGAGATGCTGTTGTGATTGTGCTCCCCCAAAATAAGGTGTATAGTGTGTACATCCAACATTGGCTTAATCGCAGCAGGCTGTATGTTGGTATAACAAGTATCAACAAAGCTGTAGTGTAGACAAGGCCTACATGTTCCTCGTAGTCCAGTGTTTGGAAACAATTTAGCCCCACAAACTTTAACCACAAATACTTTATGCTTCCTTAGAACTTCAAATATTCTTGCATTAGTCTTTGTCAGTTTGTGAAAAGAGTTTTAATTTGGGATGGGGGAAGGGCATTGTGTGGCACTGTTTACCAATGTCTCCTGTGCATATTTGCACTTAGGTTTGGCTGAATGCAACACAGAAGAACAGTATATATTACAAAGACAAAATGTAGATAAAGGAATTGACCACATGTTTTGGATATAGAGATACTGATAAAAAATAAAACTAAATATATCATACTTGTCCAGCTCTGTTCAGAATGCACTGGCCTGTAGACAATAATCACTAATGAGCTGGAACCCTGTAGTCTATTGCCTGTGGCATTAAGGAAAGTAGATAATTCACTTCCTTCCCTTGAAATAACACCTTTTATGAAGCACTTCAGTGGCTTAGGGCCTGAGCTTGTAACACATATGCATATGAGTAAATTTCCTTGTGAATTGCCCATGGGAACTGATTCATATTGGAATCATTGCTCCAATGTGTCAGTTTGTGATTTTTTTTTTAAAGTATCAGACCCTTAGATATTAACTGAATTCTGTTGTTGGTCTAAATGGTCCTTGCTTCATTAGCCATTGCATAGTACACTCAGCCAAATGCCTAATAAAATATATGTTGACTCAAATACCAATGTCCACCTAAAACTATTTTCATTCATTTACCTCCTCAGAATATCCAGGGAAAAACTTACATTGTTGAATTGCACGGTTTCCTCTCTGGGTAGCTGGCTGTGTTGACAGAAGCTGTGAGGCTCTTTGCCCTCCAAGGAAGAGAAGGTACAGTTAAATGATTGCTGCTAAATTGAGAAAGGAATTTTAACAGGGTGGCTTGCCCCTGAGGCCACAGAGCTAGGGGCAAAGCAGCACTGATTAAAAAATGTACCCCACCTGAGTTGCATCAGGCGATCCCAGATAAAAAGAGCAGGAAGTTACAGTAAAAAGAAGTGTAGGTGACTGTAGCTATTGCATGGAGTGAGACTGCTCTGGCATTGCCCTCAGTCAGCAGGGAGAAAAAAGCAGGAAGATGTGGGAGAAATTCTGTCCAAGCAAGAAAGAGAATGGAAAAGTCGGTTGTAATGAAGACTATGAATTTGTGTTTTGTTATTGTGCATTAATAAGGCAGAGAAACGTAAGATGTCTTGAGAGGGCTAAAGGGCCAATACATACCAGAAGATTAAACAAATGACACATCTCTTGTGGGGTTTGTTTGAATAACATGTGAGTTGTGAGCTCTGAAAGGGTCCTGAAGAGGGGGAAAAGAGGCAGGCTGCTGCAGAGTGACCTCAAACCAGGAAGGTTGCTTGGGTGGTGACCCATTCTTATTACATTACAAGGAAAACAGATGAAGTGGGAAACAGGGACAGGATGAAATATTTATAGCCCACCCGATGCACAATTTATTCTGATAGCTTGATCAGTTTCCATTGTGCAAAGAACTTTACACTGCTGTACTTTTTATTAAAGGTCTAATTGGAAATATACACACATCTGTTGACATTAACATACAAAAAGATTGTGATAAAATACTGGATCCCTATTTAATTAGATGCAGAACTTTTTTACCTTAACTGAATGGTACTTAAGTTTCAGATTTTCACAATTTAAACAACAATCAACATTACAACAGATTTCAAATTAGGTGAGTGTTGTTGGAGCTGCCTCCTTCCACACTGCACACACATTCATTAATAGGATTTAAATCAACTGGATTCTTTTGTCTCTGGTCCCAACTGTTGCTATCTGCTACTATGTAATTCTACCTGTAGCCAAAAAAGGTAGGTGAATCAACATCTGTTCTACTTGATGGATCAGCCAACAGATCTTTAGACAGACAGCTGGTACGTGCCTCAAGAGACCAACTGTGCCACCTGCACAAGTTATTTAGCCTCCACTGGCCCTGGGCCAAGCTACTTCCCAATCTGCTTCTTGCAGATTGTTAGAGAATCATTCTATTTGTACTGTCCATTCTCCAGGATTTTACAGTTTGTAAGTCATCTCCTGAGCTGAAGCAGGAATCTCACAGTTAACACGCCATTAACATTATCAGGACTCCCGTGTTGACTAAAATTGCCTTTTTATCTTTTGGCCAATTCTATCCACTTGTAATGACTGCTAAACTTGCTTTGTGGTACTGTATCTTAAGTCAAATCTCCTTCAGATGCAGGGTAATCGGGACAGGCTTTCAACTACAGAAGGCAATTCTATGTTTAAGGAGACTGGAGCACCATGAGGAAAAAAAACAAGAATTGTTTGAACTCCAGTTTTTAAATGCATCTTTTTGTGTTCCTTGTGTGGATTATCTTCAAGGATAGACCACCCAGAAGAAAATGTTTGGAAAGAGCAAATGTTTGGAATATCTCCAAAAATGGAAATCTCTTCTTATTGAAGGTCTCAAGGAAAATTCTCAAAACTACATTGTATATTTCCTTCCTATAGCAAAACCTGGTTAAAACTATTTATATGTACAAATGGTTGGACTTGATTCTTCATGTAATTGTGTTTCATTAAATAAATATCTCAGTACAAGTGAGTTACATCTCTTAATCTCTTCCAAAACAAACAGTCACAACTTAATGTAAATAAATAAACATGAATAAGGACCACTTTTTCATGCTAAAAACTGTTACAATACTTTAAAATCAGAAATTTAGACATGATTTTATTGTACATTAAAATATGAATTATTACATAGTGATTTCTATTTTGGAACTGAAATAAATATCTGAGAAAGTTGATAATGGGTCAAATCATGAAAACAATGGGATTTGGAGGTGCTCAACTTGGCTTGGCCCAGAATAATGAAATATGGGGATTTTTAATAGGAAGATGTGAATTTTTGGACCAATTACAGCCAAGAGTTGGAGCACTGGATTTCTATCATTTGTACCATTATCACTGTGTCTTTATGTAAAAATTGGATATTCTGACTCTACGACCAGATACGTTAAATTTTCTTAGGAATTGACGTTGGTGCTTCACTGTGGATAAAATACTCTTACTCCATTTGACTTTTTTTGTTTGAGCTCTGAGTTTACATTGATTGATCCCTTTGCACACATGGTGCCGAACTGACTCAACCAAACTCTGAGTGGGCCCATGGGCCCACTCATGTGTAGCTCCTTGAAGTCTATAATCTATTTTGAACTCCTCCTCAATAAAAAGTATTTCATGGTCACATGTGTGGAAAGCAAATTTCCTCTTTATGAAGATTCTCACCCCCAAAAAATACATCTATGCATTTCAACAATAATATGCTGTCTTCTAGAGGAAGATTATAATGATGAACTTTGTCACATTTCATAGGTTCCCTTCCAACATTTGAATGATACATGTAGACAGATACATTTAGAAAATTTGTCAGCTATTAATCATAACATTGACATTTTAAAAAAATCAATTCTGTAACATTAACCATTGAGAACACATTCACAGAGGGCAATTGATAGAGTGTCAGATAAAAGAAGATGCAACCTTCTTCTTGCCAAACAAAGATGGACAGCTTCTTCTAGAGAAGATAGTAGCCTTCCAAAGGGAAGAAAAACAGGTATGAAAAAGCGATGTGTTGCCAGCAAGAATATGAATGGGGAACTGGATGCATACCTGATTGAAGGAAATAAATGGCCTTGGTTTTGTCTTATTCACTGCTGTATTACTTCAGTGTGATAACTCCACTGTCTAAAGTCACTGCTCTGGTATAAAACTGGAGTAATGTCACAGTGAATCAGGCCCCCCATGTGAAATTGAATGTTAGCAGACACAGGAGTCTCAAGCAGCTCAATCCACTTATCAAAGAAAAGTTTAAGAGCAGATTTCATCATAGCATATATGTAACTACACAGGGAGTCTTCTCATACTAACATTTTCTAATCTAACAGACAAAGGTAAAACTAGATCAAATGGCTAGAGGTTAAAGGAAGAAAAAAAAAATCAAACTGGATCTAAGGCATACTTTTTTTAACAGTAGAGGTAATTTACTATTAACAATTTACCAAAGGATGTGGGAGGTTCAACTTCATGTGAAATCTTTAAACCCAGATTCTTTCAGAAAGACATGCTCTAGCTCAATCAAATGTTATTGGGTTAGCTGCAGGAAATCCTGTGTGCCGTTCTGTGGCCATAGTCATGCAGGACGTCAGAATTGGCCATAGTTATCTGTTCTCACACTAAAATATATGGACTTATGACTTACATCACTAAGATTGTAGCCAAATTAAGTATGTTAGAGAGGGAGTTTTCCTAAAAATTAACCATTTAGTGCATTCATCTTATGAATATATATGGTAAATACAGATTACTTAATATATATTTTCATACAAAATATTCTTATGCAATTAATTTCAAAGGTAGGCACTGGGACATGGTTGCAGAAAAGGAGTTAGGCAACTAAGTCTCAATTTTAAATACCCTCAACTCACATGGCGCCTATGTATTTCGTTGTATTGTATTTTGAGGTTGTAATTTTTTTAAATTTATTTTGAAAAGTTCCCTAAATGTCTATGCTTCCATTTCTGGGCATGCACATGGCTACCTCCCTTTAGGGAGCTACACACCTGTCTCCTGCCTGTGCCCAAATATAATTCACACACTGTGGAAGGTGGACATTCAGCTGTCTAAGTGATATGCAGGGCTTGATCCAGTAGATATGCCAAGAGGGTGCCTATGGGGTTCTTTTGGTGAGTCCACACAACAGGCTGAAGAAAAGGAGGTAGTCCTCCCTCAGAACATATGTTCTACTAGTTTAATGTACTGACCTGGGTATAGGTTTGTTCCAGTGCAAGTCCCTCCATGCCCTTCCACTTGAGAGAGATGAGGGATTTATATACAGTCACCCGTCAGTTGAGGGCCTTACAAATGGTTCTGTGTGATACCTGGAGAGAGGGCAGAAGAAAAGTAGCTTCATTCTCTCCAGTTGATTCTACTGCATTCTGGGTAAATACATGAAGAGTCATTTGGGCAAGAAAGACAGCAAGAGCACAAGCATAAGAGTCATGATATCAGGGATGGTTAAATCAGCACCCTAAGATATGGTTTCGCTACTCCAAAGACTGTTACTAGTGGCGATGAGGGTGGGATACCTGTGCTGCCTCCAGGAACAGAAGAAGTAGAAGTCAATGAAAGGAAACAAACCTTTTTGTTGTTCTGGAATGTGGGGGTGAGAACTGACTGCTACACTGACAGTGCAAACTGAAACTAAGATCAGTGAAGCCCAGAGATTGGAAAAGAAAAAAAGAAAAAAGAAAGAAGGAAAGAAGGGAGTTGCAGCAGCCATGACTACACTTACAGGGCCACTGGGATCTTTTGAGAAGACTGCAGAGCAATGGCATGTATATAGAGAGCATTTTTAACTTTTTGTTATTGAGAATGACATCATGAAAGAGAAGAAGGTGCCAATATTTTTAAGTGTTGTAGAGGCTAAGACCTACTCTCTGCTACGCAGTTTGTTGCTCCCTGTTAAGGCAGAGACCAAATCTTACAGTGACATTGTGGAAATCCTGGGGTCATATTATGCTCCAAAACCATTGGTAATTGCAGAAATTAGAGACCAAAAAGAAAAGGAAACAATTGTACAATTTGTAGCAAATTTGAAAAAGCTTGCAGAACACTGAATTCCAGGAGATGTTAAATAGTGCCATACGTGACAGGTTAGTGTGTGGCCTGCACAGTGAAGCTATACAGAGGTGTCCATTAACAGAAGCTCAGCTCAGCCTACAGAAGGCCGTTGATATTGTGGTCTTCATGGAACTAGCCACAACTGAGGTTGCAATACCTCAGTGTACTCCCTAGGGTGCATATAAAGTGTCCGAAGAACCTACCAACAAAACAGTGGGGAACCAGGAATGTTACTGCTGTGGTAAGCCAGGTCACCATACAACATAGTGCTGGTGTAAGGACCTAGTGTGTCAACAGTGTAGAAAAAAAGGACACATTGAGCATCCCACAAAAAGAAAAAAGGCTTGTGGTTTGGTGGGACAAAAAGGAAAATCTGCATACCATTGAGCAGACTCCTGATGATCAAGGTGACACCCTGTCTGAAGAAGAAATGGCCTGCTATGTTTTGTCTTTGGAAGGGGGCTCCCATGAATGCTCTCACCACCTTACCTTCAGGGCATCCCTTATCCTGCTTTCCACTGGGGCAGCCTGGGTGTTGGCTGTCCTGCTGCTCCCAGGGAGAATGGGACTTGAATCACCACCCTTCCCTCTGCAGGTGAATGCCCTATCCCCTAGTCCACAGAGGAACCCACCTCACCACCTTACCTTCGGGGGCATCTCTTATCCTGCCTTCCACTTGCGGGATCCAGCTCCATCGCAGGGGCAGCCTGGGTGTTGACTGTCCTGCCGCTCCCAGGGGCATATCTGTTCGCATGGAAGTGGACACCAGTGCAGCAGTTTTGTTAGTCTGAGACACTGTGTATAAGGAAAAGCTAAAGCATCTTAAGGCAACAAAGATCGTTTTGAAGACATATACGAGAGAAAAGTTTTCCGTTAAAAGCATTTTCGGAAAAGCGTGTCTAGATTGGCAGGACGCTTTTCCGGAAAAGCACTTTTTCTGGAAAAGCATCCGTGGCCAATCTAGACGCGCTTTTCCGCAAAAAAGCCCCGATCGTCATTTTCGCGATCGGGGCTTTTTTGCAGAAAACACTACTATGCTGTCTACACTGGCCCTTTTCCGGAACAGTTTTCCAGAAAAATACTTTTGCCCAAATGGGAGCAGCATAGTTTTTCCCGAAAAGCACTGATGATTTTACATTAGATCGTCAGTGCTTTTCCGGAAATTCAAGGGGCCAGTGTAGACAGCTGGCAAGTTTTTCCGGAAAAGCGGCTGATTTTCCGGAATAACTTGCCAGTGTAGACACAGTCTATATATATAACCAGTTCATAATACCTCCTGATAGTCTGACATATTTGATAATCCGGCACCACCTAGGTCCCATAGGTTCCGGGTTATCAGAAGTCTACTGTATGTACAAATTGAGCGTGAAGCATTGGGAATAGTTTTCGGGCTCCAAAAATTTCACCAGTACCTGTTTAGATGGAAGTTTACACTTCTCACTGACTATTGACCTCTGACAGCAATTTTTGATCCACACACAGGCATTCTACCATTGGCTGCTAGTCGTATGCAATGATGGGCATTGTGGCTTTCGGACACACGTAAGAGACCAGATATCGGAAATCCACTCTGTATGACAATGCAGATGGTCTCTTTATGTCGCCTTTGCCAGTCAAATAGCAAGATAGTGGCCAGAAGGAAATCTTCTACCTTGAACAGACAACACACCCATCACTGATGCGCAAGTTAAGAGAGCAACTCATGTTGACCCAGTACTGTCCCAAGATATGGATCTAGTGATGCATGGAACATCTCTACGGGACTCTCAGGTCTCACCTGACCTTGTTCCCTACATTTCCAAGAGGATGGAGTTATCAATCCATTCTGGGTGTTTGCTGTGGGGAATATATGTCATTATTCCAAAGATCCTGATACAACAGATGTTAGAACAGCTGCATTCATGTCACTGTGGAATGGTGCACATGAAAGAAATTGCACAAAGCTATTTTTGTTGGCCTGGCTTAGATGGTGCTATCAAAGAGAAGGCAACAGTTTGTATTTCATGCCAGGGTGTGAGGAATGCATCTCAGTTGGCACCTCTACACGCATGGTACTGGCATAAAAACTATGGCAATGTATTCATGTTGATTTTGTGGGCCCATTTGAAGGTAGTGTGTTATTGGTCAGACCTGGGCAAAATATGGCCCAGGGGCTGATCCAGCCCACCAAGCCACCGGATCCAGCCTGCGGACCTCCCAGCTGGGACCTCAGGCACATAGATGCCGTGGTTTAAAACCCAGTCCCTGCGTCTCTCTGCTATTCAGGGAGGTGGAGGCTTCATGCGATCTCCCCGCCACCAGCACTCAGCTCCTATTGACTAGAACAATTGGCCAAAAAGAACTGACCTCAGCCAATCCGTCAGTTCCTATTGGCTGGAAACTGCCATACAATCAGATCTGACATATTGGCCTGAGTGACAGGAACAATGCAAGCCTCTTCCCCCACACTGAGTTGAGAGCCACATGGAGGGAGGAGGCTACATTTTCCAGTGGGCTGGGACTGCAGCAGACAGGGAGCCCTGCATGGCTATGGGGTACTGCAGCCTGCTGGCCAACAGACATCTAGGTAAATTCTTCCCAGCTAGTGCCTGCCTCTGGCACCCCAGCCCCTCCTGCATGCCAGCTCCCTCCCCCAGGTCACCATCCAAACCCCCCTGCTCCAGGTTACAACTCTGTCAGACCTGTACTCCATCTAAAATCCTCCCCGCAGGCCAGAATCCTCTCCTGCACCCACACTCTCTCCCTGACCCTGCATTCTAATCCCCTGACCCTGGTCACAACCCCCTTTTCCACCCAAACACCCTTTCAGACCCCACACCCTCTCCTGCATCCTGGTCCCTTACCCCGTGTGCCCTTCTGCACCCAACCTTGACCCCACACCCCCTCCACAGAAAAGTGTGGCCCTTGACCCTAACCAAAATCTTGGAGTGGCTCCCCCACCAAAAATTATTGCCCACCCCTGTTCTTGGTGGTGTTAGATACCCATTCCAAATGGCCAGAAGTCTCTATAATGCCTTTCACTACTGCTGAGAATACTATCCAAATAGTACGGGGAATCTTTTGTTGTTTTGGTCTTCCAGAACAACTTGTGAGTGACAATGGTCCACAGTTTGTCTCTCAGGAGTTTGCAAATTTTATGAAAGCAAATGGGATCCATCACATCACTTCAGCACTGTATCACCCAGTCACGAATGGATAGCCTGAAAGGTTTGTGCAGACAATGAAACAAGCTTTGAAATTGGCTAGAGGACATTCACTCATGCAAAAGCATCTGGACCCTTCTTACTATCCTACAGAAACACACCTACTACTACAACCAAAAGGAAACCTTTATCGACCGCTCCTATAAACCGCTTTTCACGAGGCATAAGGGAGCAGTTGACAAAGGCTTCCCTTGTCGACCGATCTGCGTCTTGACTCATGCAATGTGCCAATGATCAGCTGAGCCGGCACAGCACAGCGGCCATTTTTATTTTAATGAAGCCAGGGATATTTAAATCCCCGGCTTCATTGCCTATGTCGGGTAGCCTACTTTACATGCCTCTGTCGGTAGAGGCATGTAATCTAGACATATCCAAAATGTCCCGGCTTTTCTAATGATGGGATGTCAGCTGCGTACTTGCTTTGATTTGCTGAAACCTTCTGAACCGTGACAAATTGTACAATGTCAACAGCAAGGTCAAGCCATCGGGCATTCATCCAGAGGACCCCCTCTAAAACCCTGCCCCCAGGCCAGAATCCTCTCCTGCACCCATATTGCACCTGTCACCCGCCCTGAACCTTTAGTCCTGGAGAGCTGGTCTGGGCTTGGAACAATGCTCCTGGAGCTAAATGGGTACCTGACACTATTATTGGTCGAACGGGACCTGTTTCCTATACTGTCAGGACTGTAGAAGATCTCATCTGGCATCAGCATGTCGATCAGTTATTGACAAGTTATGCCTTCCCCCAAGACACATCTCCAGTTGAGTTGCCTGATCCCCCCACTGCCAGTGAGCTACTGCACCAAGAATCACCTGTTCCTGACTCTCCTCCTCCATCACTGCCTGAGGCAAACATAAATCCCTTCCCTGCACAGGCTGATCTGACAGCCTCATCTGTTCGCATTTCAAGTTCCCAGCCCACTGTCAGGCCTGCATCCATAACACCTTCAGGTGTGTAGTGGGGCGAAGTGGCTACCCACTGACCTGGAGGCAGAAGAACCCCTCTGGGAGCAATTTGGGCTGAACCTGACCCTGCCCAGCCGTCTGACAGGAAACCAGGATGTGGAGCCAGAACTATAAAAGCCCAGCCTGAGGATTCAGTCTGGCCTAGCCTCCAGAGGCCTGCCCAGCACTCCCTGACTGGGAGGCTGAGCTTTGGCCAGGACCTCCAGCTGTGGCTGGAACCGTTGGACCTGCAAGGGGCTGAGGACTTAGGGTCTCCAGCCCTACCAGACCTTGAGGACCGGCCTGACTGCTTACACCAGCGTACACTAGAGGACCAGCTGGGACTGCTGGACCTGCAATGGGCCAATGACTGGCTTGGACCTACCACCATGCCTGATCCCAAGAACCAGCCTGACTGCCTACACTGGCCTACACCAGAGGACCGACTGGAACCGCTGGATCTGAAAGCAGCAGAGGACTTAGGGACCCCATCTAGACCTAACAACCCTGGAACCCCTGAAAGACCAACCTGATGCTCAGCTATGCACAGAGGGGGAGAAAGGAAGTGACCCAGGGAAAGTGAGGGCTGTTAAAGTCTTCAAGTCAGCGTGTTGCGGGATGGAGCCCCCACTGACCCCACAGAGGACCGCATTGCTCCTATTGGGGCCCTGAGCTGGGACATGTCCCTCTTGCCATCCACCTACTGGGTGGCAGTCTCCCCCTCTCCACCACATCAGGTGAGCAACCTGCACCCCTCCTGAATAAGGAACCCAAAACCCTTCACTACTGCTCCTGGTTGCCCTGCCTGAAATAAGGCCTGGGCTACTGGACACTTATACTGACTGTTTGTTGCCCTGCCCTGAACCAGGACCAGGGCACTTTTAAACATCGATAACTGTTTGTTTGCTGCCCTGCCTGAACCAAGGGCCAGAGCCCTACATCCATGTTTGTTTACTTGCTACCCACCCTGAAGCAAGGCCGGAGTTGGAACTGGTTGCCTCTCACCCCACCCTGAACCCGGGCTGGGGTTACAGGACTATCGATTAGTCTCATTGCTGTTGTTGCCCGAGACCTGGACTTGGACTATTGATTTGGGGATTTGTTTTAAGTGCCTACTGCACTGGGATGGAGTGGCTGCCCACTGACCGGGAGGTGGAAGAACTCCTCCAGGAGGCCTAACCGGCCTACACGGTGCAAGAACAGCAGACGTCTGTTGTAATCCACCTAGAGAAAGAAGGCCTCCTCATCAGCTGGACCTTTAGCTGAGATTAACTCAAAGATGGGGCAAAATAATCCAGAAGGTAGCGGGGAACTTGAGGCCATCTATCCCCATTCCATAGTTACTGTTTGTTTTATTAAAGTGGTGTTCTTATTAAGGGGGGAGGAATATGTTGTAAACTGCTTCCTTCTTTCACAAAAGCCTATGCAAATGAAGCATGGATTTGCATATTGCCACACTTCATGTGCATAATTAATTAGGGGCCATTTTTGCACAAGAGGCTGTTGCTCAAAAAGGAGCTATGTAGTCAGCTCCTTTTTGTGCAAAAACCCCATCTTGAGTAAGAGCTGTTCTTCCTCATTTTTTCTGGAAGAACGGCTCTTGCGCAAGGGTGGGGGTTGTGCAAAAAGGCCCCTCATTAATTATGCAAATGAAGGGTGGTAATTTGCAATTCCGTGCTTCATTTGCATAGGCTTTTGCGCAAGAAGGAAGCCTACACGTAGCCTAATTCACAGCTGAATATTGCTAGGAGAGATTGGTTTCTCTTTACAGCCTGTACATAGGCATCTATCTCCATGGGAAGGGAGGGACTTACCTCCCTGTCAGTAACTCCCCTTCCCTAGGTAACTCCCTGCCTAGCATGTTGGATTTTGTTAATCAGTCTATAGTGACTTTCTCTCCCCATAAATTGCATAAGAGCCTAGATGCTTACTTCAAATTTTGTGAATTGCAGTGAGATTTCTAGTTTCCTGTAAAGTAGGCTCTGTCACACTCAGCACTACCACACCTAAAGCTTTTTGTGCTCTCATGTCTACATGTCCATTTTCAAAGTTGTTTCAGGGTTTTTTTTTTTTAAATCTTCCAATTCTAACATAGCCAGAGGTAGTTAACGTTATGGATTAATAACCTGCAAAATTTCACTTTTAATCAAAAGAGCTAAGAATTAGAAGTGCATGAAGGTGTCAGATCTATAAAATACTTGCTTTTTCTACTCTGCTGAGTAAAAAGGGAACAAAATTATTTTATGTTAAAGTTTTTCAAATAAATTTACTCCCAGGTGAAGGAGACCTTTTAGGCCATTGTTCAACCAAGAATGTATTTATACGGCAGAGTCATATACCTCTGGGATAGGAAACATTCCACTCATTCAGACTCTGTCTATACTTGATCTAGATGAGGGCTGATTCCCAGGTTGAGTAAACATATCCACACTAGCTTTCCTTGAACTAGATTGCTAAAAATAAACATTCACAACCTCCTGAGCTATCTGCTCAACGAATTTTAAAGAATCCTAAATTAAAGAAACTTACCGTATAGTTTTAGACAATGCACATTGTGGAAAATTAAAATTCAAGTAAAATCTTGAGGTAAATAATAATCCTCAGTCCTGTATATCCAGGTGTTACAGACGCACATATATAACCCCTTATGCCTCATGACAGAAAACTTCTAGCCACAGTCAATTAGTACAAATTTTCTCTACTCATCCAGACAGGCTTTTCCATAATTTTCCTTACTTTATGAAACATTAGGGCAGGTCCTATTATTTAATGGTTACTAGTCTATTTCTTGAATTTAAACACATGGCTGCAAATAGCTAGTAAAGAAGAAAACACTTTGGAGACATTGGATTGAATTTTCAAAAAGGTTCAAGAGCTTAAGATATCTAACTCTCATTGAATTTCTGTGAGAATTGAGCATCTGAATTTCTTAAACCCTTTGAAAATTTCAGGCATTTTCTCCAGTGACATTTTGCGTTTAAAAGCAAAGAACCTCTCCCTCAAGAAAAAGATACATTCATCAGTAGTCATCTCCACAGTATGTATTCTGTAGTGATATAGAGGATATAGCTTTTTTAGGACTGGACGTGAGTGCTGAAATCTCAGTGTAGTACCCTATATCTATGCTAATGCATCCAAGATCAGAATCTTACCTATGCCTTGTTTCTGTCACCAGGCCAACCTTCAGGTTATTTCCCCATAGGGTCTCCATGTATTTTTAAGGGGGTTTTACAATATATCCTTACCGTACTTTTTGCTCAAAAGTTTGAATAAGCTGTATTATTCATGAAAATATTCAATATTTACAAGAAACTAATTCAGCTGTGTATTCAGATAGTCTTGATCATTCAAGTAGCTGCTGAATGTTTACAAAAATGGTGGAGATTTGTAAAGTTTTATGACTCTTGATGGGAATGATTATGCGATGGCCAACACCAGAGGAATTGAATCAGGGACTACCAGAACTTAAAAAAAAAAAGCATGAGCTGCCACAGCTGGAGCTAAAGAATTACACCTTTCTAAGTGCCTGCTATAATAACATAAATCATTTATGTACAGATGTAGCAGAGTATCTGTAACATACTCATTTCTGTATTTTAACTGGGTGAAAATTCATTACTATAAATTAGCATATAAAACCCGCGCACGAGTGTTACCCACACTCGTGTATAACCCGCAGTTTTTCCTGATGGAGTAAAAATAGTCTTACATACCCCGTGTGTGGGGTATAGCCCATGGGAGATGAACCGCGGGTACTATTAATGAACAGCCAGCTGGCGTTTGTGTGGTTTGTAACAAAAAGGGCCGGATAAACACTTATGTTATGAAGACGTGGACAGACAGTTGCTTTAGTGCATGAAAAGTTGGGGGGTTTTAATCCTAAATCTCTGCTGGTTTTAGATTCGTTGGACGCCCACAAAGAAACTTCAGTTCAGAAACATATAAACTTTGTGGATGCACATATCGCCATAATTCCAGCTGGGCTGACCGGCAAGTTGCAGCCACTTGATGTGTCTGTCAGCCACCCATTCAAGTGCTTCATCTGAGAGGAATGGGACAATTGGATGACAAATGGGGAGCGCACATTCACTCTAGTAGTGCTGTGGAACTTACATGGAAGTTTGCAGATGGGTTTTGGCTGCTTGGGACAAAATAAAACCGGCTACTATTCACGATGGGTTCCATAAATGTGACATTCTTCCCAACGTTGACTCTTCTAGCTCTGAATCCGACTATGACAGCAATTCTGATTCGGTACCACAGACCTCAATGGTCACCAAAGCTCAACTAGCCTTGGCTATAGATTTTATGGATTTTTTTGTGACAGTGACTATGACGAAATTTTTGATGGTTTTGAAAACTCAGATGCTGAGGAGGATGCTGCTGGTGCTGATTTTAGAGCTCAGAGTGAATTAACTTATGTATTTTATGACAATGTGAAGATGGCTTTTTTAAATAGTTTTACCATATATTTATTCTTTTACTAGTTGCACAGAAAAAGAATGTATTTTAATGTATTTTAACATAACTGCCTCAATTATTAAATTAAAATGTGCTGCTTTTATCAAGTAAGAGTCAGTCTTGTCTTCCTGTACTGTCAGTAAAAAAAAACAAAACCATATTAGACGTGGACGTGTATAGCCCACAGGGGAGGAGGGTTTGTAAAACTTTGCATAACCCACAGGTTATATCCGCTAAACCACAGTAAATCTTAATAAATTGGGATGTGAAAATGTTCCAACTATGCAGCAGAAATCATAAAATGTGATTTAAGTTACTTAGGCACACATTACAAATAATGAACCTTAGCAAAATCTTCAAAATAGGCCTAAACTCTGATATGGATTGTGTAAAAGGTATGTAAAGCTGTACCATCCTAATGAGTGCTATAATAAGAGATATGCCTCAGTTAAAGGAGCTTCTCTGTACAATCTGCTTCATCATAGTGGTTGGGACAAAATTCTCTTCCCTCCACACACAACAAGAGTTGTGAGACTGAGCCACCATGTTTATTTGTGTCTCTGTCACTTATTAAGAGAGGCACTCCTGGTGAGGACCAGCACCAAAAAGTCTCCCAGCTTTCCAGGATGCAGGGTTGACAGTATAGAAGTCTCTTCCATAGAGACACAATAAGGGATGTTTATTCTGAGCCCCTCTCTCTTAATATCCCAAGGCCTCTTATTTTTTGGCCAATTAACTTAATCGTTCTTGATTTTTAGGACTGTAAATGAATCAGAAAAAAAAAATGTAAATCGCAATAGATATTATTTGCAGGGAGTAGTTAAACCATCTCTAGTTACCTATTTTAATTATACCAATTTCATAGAATCACAGAATCATAGAGATGGAAGAGACCTCAGGAGGTCATCAAGTCCAGCTTCCTGCCCAAGGCAGGACCAGTCCCAACTAAATCAACCCAGCCAGGGCTTTGTCAAACTGAGATTTAAAAACTACTAGGGATGGAGATTCCACCACCTCCCTAGGTAACGCATTCCAGTGCTTCCTCACCCTCATAGTAAAATAGTTTTTCCTAATGTCCAACATAGACCTCTCCCACTAACTTGAAACCATTGCTCCTTCTTCTGCCATCCGTTACTACTGTGAACAGCCTTTCTCTATCCTCTTTGGAACCTCCCTTCAGGAAGTTGAAGGCTGCTATCAAATTCCCCCTCACTCTTCTCTTCTGCAGACTAAACAAACCCAAATCCCTCAGTTTCATAGATCATGCACTCCAGCCCCCTTATCATTTTCGTCACTCCGCTGGACCCTCTCCAATGCATCCACTTCCTTTCTATATTGGGGGGGGGGAGGAGGAGCAGAACTGGACACAATACTTCAGATGTGGCCTCACCAGAGTCGAATAAATGGGAATAATCACTTCTCTGGATCTGCTGCCGATGCTCCTCCTAATGCACCCTAATATGCCATTAGTCTTCTTGGTTACAAGAGCACACTGTTGACTCATATCCAGCTTCTCATCCACTGTAATCTCCAGGTCCTTCCAGAACTACTACTTAGCCATTCAGTCCCCAGCCTGTAACAATGCTTGGGATTCTACACTTGTCCTTGTTGAACCTCATCAGATTTCTTTTGGCCCAATTCTCTAATCTGTCCAGGTCACTCTGGACCCTATCCCTGCCCTCCAGAATATCTCCTCTCGCCCTACCTTAGTGTCATCTGCAAACTTGCTGAGGGTGCAATCCATCCCCTCATCCAGGTCATTAATAAAGATGTTGAACAAAACCGGTCCAAGAACAGATCTTTGGGGAACTCTGCCAACCTGACATTGAGCTGTTGATCACTAACCATTGGGCCCGACAGTCTAGCCAGCTTTCTAACCATCTGACAGTCCATTTATCCAATCCATACTCCCTTAACTTGCTGGCAAGAATATTGTGGGAGACCATATCAAAAGCTTTGCTAAAGTCAAGGTATATCACATCCACCAATTTCCCATATCCACAGAGCCAGTTACCTCAACATAGAAGCTGATCATATTGGTCAGGCACGACTTGCCCTTCATGAATCCATGATGACTATTCCTGATCACTTTCCTCTCTTCCAAGAGCTTCAAAATGGATTCCTTGAGGATCCCATCCATGATTTTTCCAGGGGCTGAGGTAAAACTGACTGGTCTGTAGTACCCTTGATTGTCCTTCTTCCCTTTTTTAAAGATGGGCACTACATTTCCCTTTTATCCAATCGAGTTCTTTCCCGATCTCCACGAGTTTTCAAAGATAATGACCAAAGGCTCCACAATGTTATTTGCCTATACCCTCAGTACCCTTGGCTGCATTAAATCCAGGCCCATGGATTTGTGTATGTTTAGCTTTTCTAAATAGTTCCTAACTTGTTCTTTCCCCACCAGGGGCTGTCCACCCACTGCGTTGCCTAATGCATTTGTCTGGGAGCTGACCTTGTCTGTGAAGACAGAGGCAAAGAAAGCATTGAGTACTTCAGCATTTCCCACATCATCTGTCACCTGGTTACCTCCCTCAACCAGTAAGGGCCCCACACCCTCTTTGATGACCTCTTATTGCTAACATCCCTGTAGAAACCTTTCTTGTTATCCTTCACACCCCAATTTAAGAATGTTACTTTTGGCAGGGAATGAAAACAATAAACTGTCCCACTCAGTAAATACATTTTCTTTTTCTGTTTCTGTACAACTTCTCTTGACACCAAGATCTAGTCCTCCCTCCATGCCTCTCCCCTACTCACACACTCATAAATTTCAGAGAAATAAAGCTTGTTTCTCTTCTTTTTTCATAAGGATTTTGAGGAATGATTGAAGCTTTTAAGCCAATGCAAGGGGCTGAAAAAGTTATAGCGGTTGCTAGATAGAAGAAAATTATTATGTATCAAAGCAGGCAAGGAGAAGGGAATATTTATCTTCCTCACCTTTAGCCAAAGCAAATAATTCCAAAATGTAAGAAATCTTTATATAGATAAGAATAAAAACATCTTTTGTTTCAAGTGAAACTTCGTATTATTTATAGGAAAACTTGCTTGTTTGAGATCTTGATGTGTGTAAACTACACTTTTCAAAACTGACACACTCCAAGGTAGCAAAATTAAGATTTGGGACCAGAGACACTGAACACTAGCAAAACCAGCTGACGTCAATAGGAGATCAACATGCTTGGGAAATCAGATCCTGGGATTCACATATGTGATAATTAAATATCAATTTCTACCTATTGAGTACATTTGGTTAGAAGCCAACTCAATGTACTAATAATACACCATTCCATTAGTGCTGGTGTAGGAGAGAGATCAGTGGAGAAATTGGAACCATCAGCTCAGACTTGGATCCACAGAGCTCTCAACAGTTAATTTTGACAAGACATCCTGGAGGAAGAATATGGTATTGGATGAGCTGCTTGTAATGGAGAAGAAGCAAAGGAGACAGCTGGTTAGATCCTCTTGCATTAGGCAAAATGGAGCTGAAGTATCATACCTTTGCTATAAGACCTTTTGTGCACCCAAGAAAGGAGAAGAGGATAGGGAGGTGCTCCATCCTTGGAATTTTTTCTGGTCTAGCCATGTAGATTCCCAGGAGTAAAAATGCTGACTGTGTAGGACGCTACATGGACCAAGTGTGGGGGGTCATTGAGAAAGTTCTACCTAACTCAGCTGGCTATGTCTTATAGCCAGATTTGCATTGCGCAGATCTTCAGAAAAAAGAGGCTTTTACCTATATCCATTCTGCTCCCTTTTTGAAGGTTAAACTTATGAATTAATTTCATCCTCTTGCCAGTTGTTTCTGCCAACTTGTATCCAATTAGTAGTCTCCCATCCCCTGGTTGGAATTTCTGAGTATAGACTATTGTAGCTAAGACTCAAACATTGTTTACTGGCAATTTATCTGCCAGGTGAGCCATGGTTAAGTCTATAGGAGTTGTGCCAAGCTATAATCAGCCTCTTGCCCACATGACAGAGATACAAACCCACAGTAGAATGATTGTGTAAGCAGCAGCTGTAAGTTAAAGCACCATTAAAGATTTTAAACATATGCACTCTGCAAGAATCCCATCCACTTTTGTAAATGATAGCTCCTTATTACTTGGCAAGTTTTTCATGACACAGGGCTAAGTCCAACTGGAAAAATTCCAAATTATTCACATAATTTGAAAAAGATTTATTTAACCACACAGATAATAACCCTGATTCTCCCATTGCTGAGATTCCTGTAGTTAGGGTGCAATTCTCTCAAAATTCATGCTGCTGAATATTCAGGAGTCCATGTTTTTCTCTTAAAGCAGGGCTGGGGAAACTGACATTATTCTGAAATGTCTACACAGCATGTCTACACTTCAAGCAATTATTTCGAAATAGAGGACTTCTTACTCCGACTCCTGTAAGTCCCATTTCATGAGGAGTAAGGGAAGTCAAAGGAAGAAGAGTGTTCTTCCTTCTACTTCCTGCTGTGTAGACAGCGCCAAAAGCCAAATTAAGCTATTTCAACTTCAGCTATGCAATTGAGGTAGCTGAAGATGCGTTGCTTAATTTGAGTTTTGCCATGTGTAGACATGTCCTAAAGCAGCCGTGCCAAGCATCACCATGTAAAAAAGCTCCTTAGCTTGGATGGGTACAGTCCCTGGACAGATTTGAGGCTATTATGGGTGGGGGAGATTGGGAGGGGATCAGACATACTGCTGCATAGGGAGGGCTGCTATATAAGGGTGGGGTTCTGACCCCAGAAACAGTGCAGTGAAGTTGTGCCTGTGCAGCGTGCCTCTGCGTGCCAGAAGATGATGTTCATCAAGGAATTGTGAAGCAGGGCTGGGGAGCACTTGGTGACCGGAGAGGGGCAAGTACCTGACTCCACAACCTAGAGGGACCTCAAAGGATGGATACAAGGTCTGACAGAGAGCATGCAGCCTACAGGCAATAGTTTGCCCAACTGTCACTAAAAAAAATCTGCTACCAATGTAAAAGCAGGCAATGATAATGTTGCCATATACTAGAAAGACATATCCTATGATATTAGAAAGACAAGTTACATGAAGTAATATATTTTATTGTACCAACTTCTGTTTGTAAGAGAAACAAACTTAAGAGCTGAATGCTGACTGTGGATAGGCTGTGCAAACTTTCAAAGTCACCCGTTTGCCACAGGTCCTACACGCATATTTATGGGGTGTAGAAAAAGGAATATCCCAAATGAGATTGACTGGCCTGCTAATGTGCACAGATATATCTAACCTTTCTAACTATAGGTATTTGGATCTCCCTGCATGGTGTATTTTAACAGTGTTTTAATGGTCCCATTGTCTCCCTTTTCTCAGCTATGAATCCTTCACATCAAACCAGACATGGTCAGGCTAACAAGCATCCATGTTCTCCATCCCCCATGCAAACAGAATCATCAAAATGTAGAGCTGACAGGCACCTTTATAGGTCATCAAGCCCAGCCCCATGTGCTGAAGCAAGACCAAATACACCTAGATCATTCCTGACAGGTAATTGACCAACCTGTTTTTAAAAGCCTCCAGTAATGGATCTTCCACAATCTTGCTTGAAAACTCCAGTAGTAATGATCCTTAAAAATATAGATGCTATACTATGGAATATGGCTTATTGCTGGGTAAGTCACTTCATGTTTCTGTGCATGTTTCTCCCTTAGCCTTTCTTGTCTATTTACATTGCAAACTCTGTAGGCAGGAACTGTCTCTGGTGTGTCTGAGTCAGGGCCCAACATATTGAGTCCTCAGTCTGAGGTCTGTATTCTAGGTACTACTATAATACAATGTAAAACTGGAATCTTAAGGCTTAGACCTAATTGCAGACATTGAAGAACCGCACAGGCTCTTAAATAAAGCCAGCATGTGAGGAAAACTGCAGTAAAACTGTGAGCAGATGTTCTTTGCCTTGGAAAGGTTCCTTTGTCAGAGTCCCCAGAACAGTTTGCTGCAGCACTAATCTTTATTTGCTGCTAGCATTAACTGTGTCTTGATCACTGAAGGTGATTAACTTGCCCTCGTCCCCCCCCCCGTAAGTATGTAGAGTTGAATTACGAAAAACCTTTGCTTTACAGAAGTCCTTGCTTCATTTTGCAGTGATCTGATAACTCCCAAGGTTTCTGCCTCGCCCTTCAGAAACTACTTTTATTACATCCATTTCTGTGCTAACACATAAAATTTTGCCACTTCTGGCTTCTTACATGTAATGTGGAGAGCGGATTCACATTACAATTTGCATCACCATGGCAGTGACTGTGAATGATACAAAGGCATCTTTGACTGAACATGATAATATTCCACTGATTTCTCAAGCACTTTGGCTACTTAGACATCAAAAAGTTGCTGCCTCCCTGATTCTAATGCAAGGTAACCAGGGAGATGGGTGAGGGAGCAGAGTGATGATGGAACTGCTTGCTATCCTTCCCCCTACTCACTTTTAGAGAGTAGAATTCTGAAGAAAGTCATTTTGTGTTTTGGTGGTCAAGATGAGATTGGGTGATTTGAAAGAGAGTATAATTGGGTCTGCCTGGACTGGAGCAGAAGATCGGGAATGAGGACTATCTAGAAGGCAATCTGTTTGTGGGTGTGGAAGATAGAAAGTGGTTTTAGGATTTATAATTTGTGTAGCGTAAGGAAGAGTTTTCTGCCCTGCTAGGACTGTGCAGCAACATTCTTTTGTGGCTGGTCCCATGCCTATGAACAACAGTCCAACTTCATTTAGGATCTAATTTGCAGTAATCGGTCAGCCCTTTGGATACCCCAACCTTTATCACAGAGTTCTCTTCCTTTTTAATGTTATGGAAGTACTGAATCATCATTCTGCTAAAATCTATGTTAAACCCTAGTTAGCTGGTCAGGAAGGGGAAGTTGACTATTGTTGGTTGCGATTGTGACCAACAATATTTTTGCAGGGAAACTGAGTGTCAGTGGCTTCTAAAGAAGACACTGTGTAATCAATGTGTTAGGCACAAATTCTTGAAGCAGACATTCTGACTGATGATCATGTGCAATTTCTTAATTTTAGGAAAAGTTATTATGAAAATTGTCAGGGCAACTCTATTGCTTTCTTGGATGGTAGCCAAACGGGCTATGGGCCTCACAGGGTAGAAACTGTACTGGTTGCATTGGCTGATGATCATGGTGCCCATGCTAACTCTTCTAGGTCTGTTTTGAATGCAGCTGATAGTGAGGTTCTGAAGTCAATGGCAGGTAACACCTATACTGTTTTGCTGGCAAAGAAGAATCCTGGAGCCTAGTACAGCAGTTATAAAATTATCAGAAACCATGCTTTAGGCTTTGAATTTATTTTTTAAAATTCAGAATGCCTGCTTTTCAGATGTTTAGGGTACACAGAGTGAGCTAAGATGAATACAAATTGAATCTTTTTGCAATACTAGTCTTACTACAGTAATAAAATAAAACACAGCTGCTGCTGTTAGTGATATAAAGGTATAAGTCATTTAAGAGGAGATATATCTTGTCCATGCTAATGGAAATCTCCATTAAAGGAGCATATGTGAGACTCGAAGCTCAAATAATTTTATTTAAATAACTCTAATATAGAATTTGCTTGCATTTGCAGGTTTAAGATAAATGGGCAGATTTTTCTAAGGTACAAATTGCATTGTGATGCCTAATTCCCATTGATTTTTAGTAGGCATTAGATGCATAAGCCTATACTCCAAATCTATGTGATTATTTTCACTTTGTCCCTCTATTTTGCTTTTTTGAAAGAGAATGAACTGAATTCTATCTAGCAGCCTAAATTTGGCCTCCAAGATCTCTCTCCTATCCCTCTTTATGTTATTGGTATCACAACCAGTAGCTTCTCCCCAGCACTAAATATCACAAACTCATCTATCTATGTTTCTAATGATCACATTTCCCATAACTATTACCAATCTCTTCCTAATAACTAGAGTTACCTCTCCTGGAGATGTATCTTTTTAGTCATGCTACATTGTTTCTGTTGTCTGACTGAATGTCATCAAGCCACTTGGTCATTTAACCCCTCAGAGAGATGATGGAAGCTATTTTAGGAGTTAAGAAAAGATTCAAAGTTTTCCTTTCTAGGACATTTCTTGTCTTATGATTGAGGGTATCTAATCCCTTTATAAGCTAGATGAAATGATAGTGATGAAAACCCAAATATGGTTTGGTGAGATATAGCAGCAACAGCACACTGGTGTGGCTGAAAAGTGGCTGAAAAGAAGGTAGCCCTCATATTTTATTGGCCTTTGAATGCAAATTAAATAAGTGAACATCAGTCTTCCATGAGTTCATGAATTGCTCAAGAACTTTGGAAGAAGATAGATGACTGAATGGCTACAGGGAATGGAAATCATGTTTTACAAAAGGAGACTTCAACTACTTTGATTGTTAATAAAATCAAAAGAAGGCTGAGAAGAGTAATGATTGCACTCTATTCACACAACAGAGGGATACATACAAGGGCAGGACATAAGAACAAAGGGATGTAAACTGACCATTACCAATTTTAGGCTCCATATTAGGTCACAGAATCATAGAACCATAGAGCTGGAAAAGACCGCAGAAGGTCATCAAGTCCAGCCCCCTGCTCTAGGCTGGACCAATCCCAACTAAATCAACCCAGGCAGGGCTTTGTCAAGCCAAGACTTAAACACCACTAGGGATGGAGCCTCCACTATTTCCTTTGGTAACCCATTCCAGTGCTTCACCACTCACCTGTGCAACCACGCATTTACTTCCTCAAGTTGACAATCCCTGCCCAGTCCTTTCCCTTTAACAGGGAGGATGGACGAGAACACTTGTGCTCCAAATTCTTGGATCCTTCTTCCCAATGCTACATAATCCGCAGTAACTCGCTCAAGGTCATTCTTGGCCGTATCGTTAGTTCCCATGTGGAGAAGCAGGAAGGGGTAGTGATCCGAAGGTTTAATCAGTTTGGTAAGCCTCTCAGTCATTCTGAATTCAAGCTCCCGGTTAGTGGCACACCTCTCGAGATTCCAGGTCTGGATGGCAGATGGATGGCTCAGTATCTCTTAGGAGGGAGTCCCCGACCACCACCACCCATCGTCTTCTTTTGGGGGTGGTGGTTTTGGTTGTGGAACACCCATCCCTAGGACTACGCATCCCGTGCCTTCCAGTAGATGGTGTTCCCTTGTAGTTTCTTCCTTGTGAGGTCTCTTCCAAAGCATTCACCTCTGCAGAGCCTGCGGAGAGAGCCTGAAAGCAATGACTTACCTCTATAGCATTGGGGGATTCCCATGCTGGCCTTTTTCCCCTTTTAGAAGTTACATGCTGCCAGTTCTCTTCCTGGTCCCATACTGCCCTCTCTGGCTCTTCTGCCTCCTGTGCTTTCAGGATAAAGCACTGCCTTCTATCGAGGAAGTCTTCATCCTTTCTGATCAAGCATCAGGTTGACACTTGGGACTCCAGTCCTCTAATTTTTTCTTCCAAAATGGCAACCAGCTTGCACTTAGTGCAGATGAAATCCGTGCCTTCTTCCAGGAGGAAGACAAACATGGCACATGCTGCTCAGGTAACAACAGAAGACCTATCACCATTATCCCTGCTGTCCTGGAGAAAGAATTTAAAAAGAAAGGCAAGAGAACCTCACGCCCATCCTTGCCCCTTCCAACTCCTTCTCTAAACTCCCTGTTAGCACTCACCTGTTCGCAAGCTCCTTGGTCGCTTGTTCACTGCTTTATAAAGCCCTGGACTGCTTGAAAGTCCGCCCCCCTACCAAGGCTCAGCCAATCAGCAGAGGCTTCTAGAATTCAAACTTTAATTAGAAGCCAACAGTATCCACCTGCCACTCACAGCACACACTCCATGAAGGAGAGGGAGAGGGGAAAGGGGAAGAGAAAAAAAAAGCAGCCTCACTCACAAACACAGGGGAAAAAACAAAAAAGAACACACACCAACCCTCACTCACAAACACAAGCTCAGCACACAGCAAGAAAGCCCCAAACACAACACACACTTCCCTCAAGAGTCCTGTATCTGCTTCCCCTTTACCTGGAAAACACCCTCTCTAAACTCCCTGTTAGCACTCATCTGTTCGTAAAGGTTTTTCACCATCAGAAAAGTGAAGTTCTAGAATAGCCTCCGGGGGCGAGGGAATAAGAAACCTAATTGGGTTCATGACTGAGCCTGATAAGTTCATGGAGGGGATGGTAGGATGGGACTGCCTGCAATAGTATGTGGCCCTTCCAGTAGCAAAAATCCTGACTTCTGGAGATGGACACTAGAAGGGAAGGATTCTGAGTCACTACAGAGAATTCTTTCTCAGGTATCTGCCTGGTTGGTTTGGCCCACATGTTCAGGGTCTAACTGATTGTCATATCTAGGGTAGAGAAGGAATTTCAGCAGGGTCAGGGTTGTCTTTTTCTGCACCATGGGGCACAGATCACATGCTTGTTTAAACTAGAACAAATGGTGAGTTTCCTGAAACTTGACATCTTTAAACCATGATTTGAGGACTTCAGTAACTCAGCCAGAGGTTAGAGATCGATTTCAGGAGTGAACAATTTCCCCATAGACCCACCTTTTCCTAGTGATGGTGTGATTGTCCAGCATTCCTCCTGTTCCTTATATCTGCACAGCCTCTTGTCTTTTAGTGTCCCTTTTAATCATCTTCAAATCATCTTCAATATTCCAGGACTTCTCAAAAGGGTTTTCTCCATTAGTTCTTCCTCTCATCTTACAGCACTAGCCACTCTTTTTTTCTTCCTGGCCCTTGCTCATTCTGTTTCAGCCAATTGTGCCCCTTCTTCAATAACCACTGAGCAAACTTGTCTCTGAGCTCTTTTTCTTCCTCACTACCCAGTCTTTTCCTCTGCTCATTTCTTGTAGTCATATTCTCCAATGATATCTTGCCTTACCCAGAAGTCTCCCCTATAAGTTCTTCAGTTCAGTTTTTTCCTACAAGTCTCAACTTTTCCCTTCAGCCTCCTTTTGCCTTTGCTTCAGCATCAGTTTGAAACTCCACTGTAGTTCCCACCATGATCGTCTCTTCCATCAACTCTATCAAGCAGCACTGCATACAAACAAATCTCTTTTTTTAGGTACCTGCTATAAAATAATGAATTTGGGAAATAGGAGCCTTAATTCCTTTATGAATCTGTCCCTGAGAGAACTTTACTGGACATACTGCTCGGTGCAAGTGATTTGACTACTTCATTACAAGAGCCTAAAACCCTACTGGTGTCCACAGAATTTGCAAGCTAGATTTCCCTCTGCAAAATTTAGTTTGACTATGACAACAGCCAATATTTTAATAACATTCCATGAGAAAATTGATGTGTGGCTTATTCTAAGTTTATGATCTTTAGTAATGGAGTGAAAGTATTTTTAATTGGAAGTAAATCATTACTGCTGCACTTCTTTTTCTGTTTGCACCCCTTAATGTGGAATACCTGACCTTCTTTGTCAAGAGAATATCCAATATTTATTTTTTACTGACACCATGTGTCTTGTGCTCTAAGTACTTTTTCTTCTGTTATTTACAAAGTACATGCTTTAGAAAAATGCATCACATAAATTTTTATAATAAGCCTCCAGAACTTCTTTCCAATTCTTGGTTTATATTGCCAACTCTACCATATTTTGCCTCCTCACTCTCCTAGATCATTTGTTCCCTCCAAAAAAAGCCTGGGGTGTCAGATGAAGCCAGAAAAAAAAGATGTACTGGTCCAAAAAGGTGCTAATTTACTGCAATGTTGTCTATATAATAACATACCAAAGGCCTGATCAATGCTAGATCAGGCAGGTCAGCATAGGGTACACAATTTACTTTAAGCCAAACCATGCTAGTGTCCAGTACAGTGGGGGGCCAACAGGAGCACATGTTCCTCTTGGGTTTTCTTACTCCTTGCAGAAGGAGGAGCACCCGATGTCACTGCGGGCTGCCCTCAGCATTTGATTTAGGGTTGTATACTAGATCTGCTAAATCAAATGCTAGAAGATCAACCTCCAGAGCATTGATCTTCTCATAAGTGTAGACATGCCTAAAGTAAATAGAGGAATATCTTCATTCGGTTATATAATGATGCTACTCGCTCAAGAGTCTTGTTTGATCAGCCTCACAAGAGAGTATACATGGTGGTTAATGCTCAGAAAATGGGGATTTTTTTTTAGATTGTTTCAGAGTTGACTTATCCCCTCCCACACACACACTGAGGGGGACACAATCTAAAAGGGAGAAAACATGACTGCCACACAGGTCTCCTCTCTGCCCCACCTCCAACCCGCGCCCTCTGTGCTCATCCTACCTCATGTCACTTACTAGCGTGGGGACTTTGCCCGCCTTCTGTGCTGGCTCTAGAGATGTTCAGGCCCTCTCCCTGGCAGCTAGGCCCAAATAGGGAGCAGGATGGAGCTGGCATAGCCATATGCTTGGGACAGAGCCTGCCTGGGGGCAGGGGCAGTAGTGGCCGCAGCAGTCTGCTTCCTGTCTGGCCTCAGCTTCCAGGAAAAGGACACAGCATGCTGGATTGGAGGCCAAGCCTAGAGTTCACTCAACCACTGTTCCCAGAAGCTGAGACTGGGTGGGGGGCAGCTCACTGCTACCACATCTGGGATCTATCACAGACAGCTGCTGCGCTGCAGCTGGCAGCATCCCAGCTGCCAGAATAGGCTCTGACCTTGCCCCTTGTTCTCTGGCTCTGCTCTTGCCCCTTCCACTGCCTGCCAGCTGCTGGGCCCCCCAACCTCACATGTCCCCTTGGTTTGTCTGTACATGGGAATAGTGACCAGAGCAAATTACATATCCAACTTTAGTGAATTATATATATGGAGGCTTGTATCTGAACTCTGAAATGTGCCTAGCTTGCCATTGTGCTTTTAATCGAGCCTCTGATTTGTTTCACTGTCCAGCAGTCTTCTGGTCAGTGAATAGCTGCAGCTGCATGGAGATAAGCCAAAGTTATTCACCTTCACAACCACAAAACGCAAACTGCCATTATAAGCAATAGCTAACAGTGTTCCTTTTAAGATAATAGAGTCTATTGCTCATAAAGCTGATTTATGATGTGTTATCAAACACCTCACAATCAACAGACTGACTTTCATTCAGCTCTGAAAATACATCGTTAAATGAACTCCCCAGAATAGCTCATGCTGCTCTTGAAACTTTATTTAGTTTCAAAACAAAACTAAATGATTATCCAGGCTTTTAAGTTGCTGCCTAATACAAAATGCTGTAGTTTTAACTGGTTTAATATAGCAATTGATGGAAACAATTATGATTTCATGTGAGGCTGCTACAGCTGGCATTACCCAGAATTCTGTTCAGAGGGTCATTGCTGTTCGCAGTGAACATTACTGACCTGCTACTTCATTGACAAGGGCAGGGACATGCATGCATGCAGATGACTTCAGGTTTCATAAAACAAACTATCAGTTCCTTGAGCTGTTAAATATGCATTATGTAAGTTCACTGGATGCTGCCAACATGGTCTCGCTCATCTCTACCTCCTGCTCTCTCCATTTGATTTTTTTGTTGTACAGGGCACAAAGGACAAGGCTAAAGGTGCCTGTAGAACACTTCATTCCCAAAGCTACACACCTCTAATTAGCACAGACAAAAATCTCTCCTCTCATGCCCTGAGACTTTTTAAAAAAATTCAGTTCACAAAGGACTTGGGTTACTACTGGGTAACAGCATTGTGTAACACTGCAAGTATGAACCATTGAATAGATAGCCACTTGGATTTAGTGGTAGAGCTGGTAAAAAATGCTAGTGACAATATCTGTAAAAAAAAACCCCTCCCTCTCAGACATATCTGTGAACATTTTTTTCCATTGGAATACAAAACAACAATCCTTGTTTGTTGGGAAAATTCAGTTTGTTGAAACACTTCTGTTTTTCTTCCAAAAACACCCCAGAAAATCTAAAGCTAAATGAAAACACTGACATTTATTAATGGAAGCATTTCTTCTCCAGTTGCTGATATTTCAACTACCTCCCATTTTGTTTTCATACAAGCCTGGTCTACAATAGCACCTTAGTCTAAAGTTAGACCCCCAAGGTTAATTTTGTAAGTGATTTCTCCACACTATCAAGCCAATTATTCCAGAATTAGGGGCTGCGGAATTCAAACTCTGTAATCCTATGTGTATTTCATGGGGAATAACTTGTATTTATGAAATAACAGTGAATACTCTGGTGCCTCTAATTCAAACTAATTAGCCTCCATGAGGCCTCCCACAACTTCCCAGAGTGCTTCCTGGGGCTCTGAGTCCAAGGTAGCACATCCACATTAACAGAGCTTGACTACAGATTCTTCCCTGTAGTGAGGACACAGAACTTTGAATTTGTAAAATTGGGTGCCCATAATCTCCCAGTGCAGACATAACCCTATAGCCAGGAAGAACACATCCCTGAACTTCACCTGAACAATAGATCCTTCAAAGGCTGTCATATTTGCATCGAGTCCATTATTCCTGAAAATAATCAGTATAGCGGCATTGTGCAAAAGGGGTTTTCTTGTGCAAGAAGGGGCAGTGTAGACAACTCCCACGGTGCAAGAGCCTCTTCTGCAAAAATGGCGTCTCATTAGGTATTCCATGCTTCACCTCATTTGCGTATTTCTCACACAAGAAGCCACGAGTGTAGACATAGCCCTAGATATTGAACCTGGCCATGGCTGCTGCCGTCCCTACCTGGCAGAAGGGTTACACTTAGTATTCCCTTGATCCTGGAGCTTTGGTTTGAGAAGAATACATCTTGCCAGGCTGACTGGATCTAGACAGGGGTTCTTCCCTCATTTACTAGTTCACTCACTGTTCACTGAAGTACTCTTGGGATACTGTATCATAAAACTTGTCTTTGTGGTTGTTTCCTTTCTCATTGGGTTCTCCCTTATAGCCTCATTTGAATTAACTCTGTGCATTCAAACAGGGTAGCAACTCAGGTAAGCTGGGAGAAATATGATCTACTATATATTTGGGAGAGTTTGTGTGTTAGTGAGTGAGACTGTCTGTCTGCCTGTCCATGCGTTTGTTCAAGAACTCTTCCTAAGCAATAAGAGCTAGGACTACCAAATTTGATACATACCTTCCTCTTATCATAACTTAAAGGAAGGTAAGGGTTTGATTGTGGAGGAAGGAGGCTGAAGTTCCCCTCCTCACATATCTTTGGGGATGCATGAGACTATACAGAAAAGAGACAGAATTAGGGTTGCCAGATGGTTTCAACAAAAATACCCCCCCCCCCCAAAAAAAAAACACCAGGGAAAATTTCTGTTGAGGAGGAAAAAAGGTGGGGGAGACCAAAGTTGTTGAGCAAAACAAAACAAAAAAAGGACCCCAAGAGTTATTAAGCAATAAATAAATAAATCAATAAAATAAAACAGCATGGCCCCTTTAATTGCATGCAGAGTCAGAATAGGGATAAGAAGAGAAGAGGTTGAGCACTAAGACCCAGGAAAAGTATAGCTTCCCCTTGCTCTGGTCTTTAGGCTTTTTGCCAGTGGCCATCTTGTTTTCTTTGTTGAGCCAGAAGGGAGCTTCCCTGAGGAACCAGGTAAGCAGCGGGTCCGGGGGTGGGGATCTGGGGGCACGGGGCGGGGGCTGGGCCCAGTTGCTGAGTGTATTGTAGGGTTGCCAGGTTTCTGGTATTTTCACCTCCTGGCAGGGAAAAAACCAGAAAATACTGGATATTTTAGGTGTCCGGTATTTTCTGAATTTTTTTACTGGACAGGAGACAAAAATACCAGACTGTCCAGGTCAATACCGGACACCTGGAAACCTTAGACAGAATCATGAGACAGGTGAAAGGGGCTGGCTGGGAATTAAAGCTCTTCCCCCCCCCCCCCCGACTCAAACAGGGGCGTTGCTGGCTCTTCCCCTTCTTCAGGAAGCAATGGGAAAGTGCACAATTTGTTCCATTCCTCAGTCTCGCTGGGGAGTGCAGAGAGCAGAAAAATCTGGACATGCCCAACTAGGAAATATGGACCTCTCCCCCAACTGAGCCAATGGAGCTGCATCAGCCATAGAGAGGCGTTTCTCATCTGCCCCAAAGTTGCTATGGTAAGAGAGGGCTGGAGTAGTCCTTTCTCCCTGGGGAAGCCTTCATATCCTCATCTCACCCAGAACAATGATTTAAATGAAGAAAAACAATAATTAATTGAGTTAAATACCCAAGCAATGTCCGGTAAATCTTCTTGTACTTAAATAAAAATGCCCAAACTCCCTGATTCTCTGCAGCCTTCATTTGTTCCTTTATTTAAAAAAGACAAATAAATACTGCCAAAAAACATACTCTTGCTAGCTCAACTTGTAGTTCTTGATTTATAAAGCACCAGTTACCGTGATGTATCTTGAATGCTCAGCCTTAATATTCCAGTAATGCCAGATGAGGTGTTGGGGTAGGGTAGTGGAAATGAACTTTAATACTTGCTTGTATTTGTATCGTATCAAGCTTTGAAATCTTTAGTTTCTTATTGTTAATGCACAGAAGAAACTTATCTCTTGCTCTGGCTCAGTACAAATTTTAAGTCCTTCCCTTTAATTATAGAGTGTATTTCCTAATTTCCTTTGAAAATATTCTATAAAGAAATGTTCCAGGTTTGTTTGGGGTGTTATTCCAAATAAGTGATGAGCTCAAAATTTGCAACCATTAATGAATTGACAGACTTATATAAGGAGGAGATGTAAGAAAGTAAGATATTGACAACATTTACAATATGGTTGTTAAATTGAATGTTCATACTACTTTTTTAGCTGACATTTAATGATATTTAATTTAACTAGGTTGACAATAGTGAAGCAGTTATTTAAAGTACATCAGGTACTGAAATTATTGGAATATTGGTATAGAAAGGTACTATTTGATCAGGAAGGACTGAGAGAGAAAACATGGAATGAGATTTTGCATTGTACATCAAAGTAACACTGAGGCTGTGATAAAAGGGGGAGACATATCCATCGAATGTTTCTGGGTAAAAAATCAAGGAGTAAAATCCAAGAGTGATGTCATGGTTTAGTTGTCATTGTCTGCTGTAGGCTGCCTAAAACAAGGAAGAAAAGGTGGATGAGGCTTTTTTTACCAACTAAAGTATATCATGCAAAGGATCTGTTGATGACATCTATTTTGAAAATAATACTGCAGGGCACAGATTATCCAACAAGCCATTGGAATGCCTTAGAAAAAACTTTTTTATTATAGGAGACAGAGAAAGCCACTAGGATAAAATTGTTCTTGATTTGATTCTGACAAACAAGGATTGGGAATTTAAAGGTGAAAGGCAGCCTGAGTGAAACTGATCATGAAATGATGGAGTTCACAGTTCTATGGAATGATACAAGGGAAAACAGAAGAATACTGAAAATAGACTTCAAGAAGGAAGACATTAGCAATTCAGAGAATTAGTAGGGAAGATTCTGTGGGAGGCAAGTCTAAGGAAAAAAGTAAGCAGAAGAATTGGCAATATTCTTAAAGAACTATCATTAGGAGTACAAGAGCAAACTATCCCAATGGAGACAAAGATAGGAAGTATTGTAAGAGACCAGCTTGACTTAATGAGGAAATGAGCACTAAAAAGAATCACAGAAAAAGTGGAAAATATGTAAAAATATGAGGATTGATAAAAAATCAAGATAAACAAGTATGGACAAAATTTGAACAGTCAAGGTATGAAACATAATTAAAATACAAAGAGACATAGGGTATGCCTAGAACCCAAGCTTCTTTCAATAGAGAGTATCCACACCTCAAAATCGGATTGAAAAAGTGATCTGCTTTTTGAAAGAGAGCGTCCAGATAGCATGGACGCTCTCTCGAAAAAAAGGCCCTGATTGCTATTCACAGAATGGCCACCAGAGCACCTGTGCTTTTTTCGATTACCTCTTCTTTCGAAAAATGTCCTTGTTCTGCATCCACACACTCCTTTTTTCAAAAGAGCTCTTTTGAACAAGGTATTCTTCCTCGTAATTTGAAGTTTACCACTGTGGAAAAAAAAACCCTGCATTCTTTCGATTTAATTTTGAAAGAACGCAATTGCAGTGTGGACACAGGTGAATTTTTTTTCGAAATAGGGAAGTTTTTTTTAAAAAAAACCAATGTAGTCCAGACATACCCATAAAGTGTAACAAGAAAATATTTTGCAACTACACTAGATGCAAGAGACGGACCAAGGACCGAGTCGTCTATTATTCATTGAGGAGGGAACAACAATACTAGAAAAAAGCAGCAGTGACTGAAGTGAACATCAATGCAATTGTGGTATCACCTGAGGCTAAAATGGAGAAAGAACTTAGACAAATTAAATGTCTTTAAGTCAACAAGGCCTGACAAAATACATTTTATTGAATATGTAAGGAACTAGCTTCTGAGATTTCTGAGTTATAAGCATTATCTCTGAGAACAATTAGAGAATCCTAACAGACTGGAAAAGGTCAAATTTAGTGGACAGATCTACACAAAATATCTATGTCGGTATGAGAGAAATCCACAACCCTTAGTGACACAATTATACCAACATATCATGCCATATAGACAACACTATGACAACAGAAGAACTTGACCAATTGACACAGCTACTGCATCTTGGAAAAGTGGATTAACTACACCAACAAGAGAAGCTCTCCTCTTGTTGGTAGGATTGCCTTTACTTAAGAGCTACTGCAGTGTAACTTCATCGGTGCAACTGCAACAATACAGTGTTTTAAGTGTAGATGTGCCCAGTACCTATCTGTAAAAAGGGGTTTAAGGGACAACCTCGTTAATTCATTCAGCTTAATTTTGGTATCCAGAAAGATAATGGAGCAAATAATCAATCAATGAATCAATTTGTAAGCATCTAGAAAATAATAAAGTGATAAGTTACAGTTAACATGGATTTGTTAAGAGCAAATCTTTGAAAAATCAACCTAACATTTTTCTTTGATGGGGCAATAAACTTGTGAATATGGGGGAAATAGAGGTGATATATCTAAACTTCAGTACGGCTTTGATATTGCACCACATAGAAAAATGAGGGAAATATAGCTGGAACAAACCTACTGTAGCTTCAGTGTATAATTGATTGGAAAACTATTTTGAGAGAGTTCATAGTCAAGCTAAAAAGATGTATCAAGTGAGATCTCAGAGAGATCTCTCCTGGTTCAATTTCTATTCAACATCTACAGAAATCTTTTTGATAATATCATAAAGATTACATTTGTAAACTTCATGTATGATATCAGAATGGGAGGGGTTGCAAGTGGCTTTGAGATTAGGATTAGAAATTAAAATTATCTTGACATATTGGAAAAATGTTCGGAAGTAAACAGAATGAAATTCAATGAGGACCAATATAAAGTTCTATATTAGGAATAACCAGTTTCTCAAATATAAAAGTGAAATGACTGCTTAGGAAAGGATATAGCAGAAAAGGATCAGGGGTTATACTGGATTATAAAACAAATATGTCAACTATATAATATTATTGAAAAAAAAAGAAAACATAATTATGAGATGTATTCATATGACTGTTTAAGCAAGACCTTGGAAGTAATTCTTCCATTTTATTCAGCATGGACAAGACATCAAATTGAGTACTGTGTCCAGTTCTGAGCATCATGCTTAGGGAAAGATGTGTACAAATTGGAGCAAGTCCAGAGGAGAGCAACATAAATGAGTAGTTCTAAACAACATGACCTGCAATGAAAGATCCCATTAAAATATGTTTGCTTAGTCTAGAGAAGAGAAAATTGAGTATGGGAGGGAGGTAATAATCTTGAAACAGGAAATGGCTATCATAGAGGTGATCAATTCGTCTCCTTATCCACTAAGGACAGGACAAGAAATAAAAGGCTTAAATTACAGCCAGGGAAACATTTATTTGCTTCACGCACCTATCGTGTCTTTTGTTTTTCACTACAAACTATTTTGAGCACAGATTGTCATTTACTCTGGAGGAATTTCTACTTGAATATTAGCATAGCTAATGCAGTCAAGGGAGTGGGGGGAAATCCACTCTCCAGACTGACTTAGATATGACTCCAGTGCAAACACAACGGCTGTGTCTACACTGCACCCCTTTTCCGGAAAAGGAATGCAGATTAGACACTTTGGAATAGGCAAATCCGTGGGGGATATTTAAATATCCCCCACGGTATTTGCATTAACATGGCTGCCGCTTTTTTCCGGCTTGGGGATAAGCCAGAGAAAAGCGTCAGTCTAGACGTGATTCTCCAGAAAATAAACCCTTTTTTGGAGGATCTCTTATTCCTACTTGAAAGCGGCAGCCATGTTATCTCTTATTCTGGAGAAGGGGTGCAGTGTAGACACAGCCACCCGTACCAATGGGGAAAAAAAACTTGCATCAACATAGCTAACCTCAATTGAGGAGATGATATTTCTGCCCAGACAGAAAAACCCTTTATATCAATGTAGGTTGCTTCTGCAATATGGAGCTAAGCATAATTTGCCTATTTGGCTTTGATATTATATTCTCTCTATAATATATATAAACATACCCTATTGCTGTGTCTACATTGGCACCCCTTTCCGGAAAAGGGGTGCTAATGTAGCACTTTGGAATAGGCAAATCCGCGGGGGATTTAAATATCCCCCGCGGCATTTGCATTAACATGGCTGCCGCTTTTTCCGGCTTGGGGAAAAGCCGGAGAAAAGCGCCAGTCTAGACGTGATTCTCCAGAAAATAATCCCTTTTCCGGAGGATCTTTTATTCCTACTTTGAAGTAGGAATAAGAGATGCTCCGGAAAAGGGCTTTATTCCGGAGGATCGCGCCAGTCTAAACGCTTTTTTCCGGCTTTTCCCCAAGCCGGAAAAAAAGCGGCGTCCATGTTTATTTAAATCCCGCGGGGGATATTTAAATCCCCTGTGGATTTCCCTATTCCCAAGTTCAAAATTAGCATGCCCCTTCTGAAGAAGGGGCCAGTGTAGACGTAGCCAAAGTGTATACAGCATTTAATGACCCTAACTCACAATCACTGACCCAAAGAGTTTGCAATCTAGTGAACAAGGAAATGTATAAAAGGAGGGGGATGGAAGAGGAAAGAGAGATGAAAATATAGAATTGATAGTGTATATGTTTGTGTGTGTGTGTGTATGTGTCCACCAATTCTTATACCTAGACTAGTTGATTAGGACAACTAGGAGATGCATGTATTGACCATACAGAGTATCCCAGACTTATTTAGCCTTAGTCCTACTTTTTTCAGTGCTTCCTTTTGAGAACAAAATAAAAATGACAGACCTATTGATCTTGCAAATACCAACAACTTGGTTTCCTTAGCAACAACACCAGAACCCTTTGGAATCCCCCCATTACTTACATAACTTTTTGAGTTATTCCAGTGGTACAAGATAAAGCCAAAAACTAAATGCTTAATGCATATTTATTATGCTGGATGGAAACCATGGGAGCACTAATGCAGCACTGCCGCGCGCAAAGCAGTCAATACCCCAGTTCACTGACTATCAAGATTATTTTCAGGCAATTTGATATATTGTTATTCGAAATCCTATAGCCTGAGGTACTTTAAATTACTGCTTCACTATTGCCAACCTGGTTAATATATTAATAAATTGTTCCAGAGGGGAAATAAGGACATTTCCTGCAATCATTCATATACAGAAACTCAAGCAATGTTTTGGATCTTGTCCAACTTGCTCCCAATTTAACTTCAAAAAAGTTTTCTCTTGCTTGATAGTGTAACTTTTTATTTTATTTTATTTTATTTTATTTTATTTTATTTTATTTTATTACCAATGTACTCCATGTTGACTACATTTCAGGGAGGATCCAAAATTGTGCATGTCAGTGATTCTTATTAAACCCTTTTACAAAAAAGTGATTTCTCATCTTTCAATAATGGTAATAATCAGAAAGTTCCAGCATTCAATTGTCTTCAGTCAGTGAGGGTATGTCTACACTACCACCCTAGTTGAAACTAGGGGTACGTCTAGACTACATGCCTCTGGCGACAGAGGCATGTAGATTAGGCTACCCGACAGAGTAAAATGAAGCGGCGATTTAAATAATCGCCGCTTCATTTAAATTTACATGGCTGCCGCGTTGAGCCGACAAACAGCTGATCAGCTGTTTGTCGGCTCAGCGCGATAGTCTGGACGCTCCCCTGCCGACATCAAAGGGAGTTGTCGACAACCCAGGTATGCCTCCTGGGATGAGGCATACCTGGGTTGTCGACAACTCCCTTTGATGTCGGCAGGGGAGCGTCCAGACTATCGCGCTGAGCCGACAAACAGCTGATCAGCTGTTTGTCGGCTCAACGCGGCAGCCATGTAAATTTAAATGAAGCGGCGATTATTTAAATCGCCGCTTCATTTTACTCTGTCGGGTAGCCTAATCTACATGCCTCTGTCGCCAGAGGCATGTAGTCTAGACGTACCCTAGGGTGGTAGTGTAGACATACCCTTAGAGAGGTGATTTGCATATTCTATATACAGAGACTGCTGGACAGTTTTACAGTTAGGAGTCTGGGATTCCACAAGAGATGAAATAGGTAGTAAGCTGCACTAGTCATCCCAAACTAATACTAATAAAACTATTATATTGCATCTTATATTCTGTATAAATATCAATTTTAAAAATGCTTTGAAGGATTTTTTTAAAGCTTTATTAATACTACTGTCTATGTCCTTCTCTATTAAAATCACATTCTACTATGTAGGAATAGGAGGGAAAGGAAAATATTCACACATTTTAAAAGATCCTAAAAATAAAATAAACTATTTTTTCCAGGAATAATAATGGAAGTTCTTTGCTCTATTATCTTGGAGCTGACCAGGAACGTAGAGCCCGTCACGTCTCCTCTTTCCATTACTGTGTTGAAGTTCTTACATCCAGTCCTGATAAGATGCTTTCAGGTTTTAGATCTCCTCAGGTCAGTGCAATTTGAGGGTGAAAAATGGAGTTTGGAGGGGGTTCACAAAGGGTAGATTCAAACATCAGCAGCTGTTTAAAGTTTCTCAATTGCTTGGACTATTCAAAGTAGTCCTAGTAGAAAGAGCTTACACAATAAAGTGCCCTGGTATCTAAATTGCAAAGTTCACAAACAATACAGTCCAGCTTCTGTAATATGTTCTTACTATAGCAATATTATCTGTACAGCCATGTGAGCAATTCAAATATTCTGTGAATATTTGTTATAATTTGGAAATGAATTGTGTTGTCTGGGTTCACCTTATCTCTCCTACCCACTTTATCCCAACTGTTTGTACTGTTCATTAGCTGCATCTTTTCTTAGTCATACTATAATCCCTTGGGGGAGGGATAGGCACTATTAAAGTTTATTTGCACAGTGCCTATCCCCATTGTAGCCAATGAGTGCTATCATAACGATATATATACAAGAGATAATTTAATCTCTCTCCGTCTCTGATTTACAGTGTGTCTCTGATCTGTGGCCAGTGAACTATATGTTGCCCCGTGCTCAGAGTTTGTAGCAAAGTCACAATAGATCCCATGACGAATGAACAAAAATAGCCCGTTTTATATCACAACATGCTGGAGGTCTTTACAGTGTGTGACTTACGGTGCGTCTACACCAGGGTTGGGCAAAATCCTCTCAGCGAGCCAGATCCAGCCTGCTGAGGGCTTTGATCTGGCTCACATGGCTGTTCCAGGCTCAGCCCCCTGGCGTGTTGCCTGGGAGCCAGAGCCTTGCGAACCCTCAGATAGCCTCAGGCAGCAGCCCCACACAGTAAGTCCTGACCTGGTGCCCTGCTGGACTGATTCCGGCCAGCCTTAACGCTGATTCAGAGTCCACTCAGTGTGGACGTGCTATTTTGAAATAGCAAAACGCTAATTCGAACTGCATTTTGTGTGTAGATGCATTATTTTGAATTAGCTTAATTCGAATTAACTATTTTGAATTAAGTTAACTCGAATTAATGATGTCGTGTAGAAACACCCTAACAGACTAACTCAGCTACCCCCTGAAGTTAGTGGAGTGAGTTTTCCAATCAGGAAAGTAGGAAGCACTTGGGGATCATGTGATCTAGATTGTGCTTAAGCTGCAGCTGAAGGGGAAGATCGAATATTGCTTCATTACCTGCAACCAGCCAGGTGGGAAAAGCTGTGTAAGTTATAAGCACTGCTGGAGCTGCTCAACTTCTCTGACTCTTTCCCAAACCCTCTCCTGCCCTGTGAACTACTAACAGTGTAGCAACATCCCCCGCTTCTGGCTTCTTCCCTAGTTCTCAGATTGGGGAATTGCCTGGGCTGGGATTCCCTTGTGTTAGACTCCCCTGCTGTGTATGTGTGTTCATGCCACATTTTCATTACATTTCAAGCAAAGTTTAAAGAGGTGTTAATAGCTTAAGACAAGAAAGAAAAATATCCTTTTAACAGAATTTTTTGACTGATGCAGGTATCTAAAACTCTGATCTTAATGATTTTTAAAAATCCTGTGTTACTAATTAATACATGATACATTGTATGGCATTAAGGTCAGATCTTTCCTATGTGGTAGAATTCTGGCTATTATGAGTTAGAAGTAGCAAGTGATGCTGTTTTGTAGGATGAAACCTTATTTGCAAGCTCTTTGAAACATGCATCTGTCTGTTAGAAAGGGTGATGATACATATACTTCAAAGTCCCAAGGAGGTAGCCCTGTTAGTCTGTAACTAAAAAAACACAAAAAACCAACAGTCCTGTAGCACCTTAGAGACAAACAAAAATATATAAAAAGTATCATAGGCTTCCCTGGGCACAGTCTACTTCAGTCACAGGTATTGTTGATTTTCTTTTTATTTGATTTCATATTTAATCATCATCAAGCACTGCTCCTTGTTAATTATCCCTTGTTTTCATATATTTTCTTCCACACCTATGGACTACTTAAAATATATATTTATATCTAGGGTTTTTGTTTGTATTAGTGTGTGGATATGCACCCACCAACTCAATATTGGTGTTACATATAAGAAATTTCAACCCGCCTCAAAGAAACTTCAATCTGCCCAAGAATGGAAAATCTTATAGGGAGCATTCTAGCTACCCTAGCAGCAAGGCTGGGAGCAGCAAGTCCTTTTAAATAGCAAGAATTGAAAGGGCTTACAGCACCCATCCCACACTAATATGATGTGTGAGAGCTGCAGAGGAGGCACAAACCTTTTCAACTCCTGCTATTTAAAAGATCTGCTCCTTCCGTCCAAAGCCCCGCCCCTTTTGGTGTGGCTCACAACCATTTCACACATTTTTTTAAGTGGCCCCCATTCAAAAATTATTTCCCACCCCTGGTCTACACAGCACAGTTATTTCAAAATGGGAGTGTCTACACTACCATTCCTTTATTTTGAAATAATTTTGAAATAACAGGTGGCTTATTTCAAAATCTGTAAACCTCATTCCATAACGAATAACACCTATTCTGAAATAGCTATTTCGGAATAGCAGTAGTGTGGATGCTCCACTGCTGAAATTTAGAAATAGCTCCTCCCCAGGCCATTCAAAGTAATTACTCCCCAGTGCCTCCTGGGGCTCTGAATCAAGGTAGCACATCCACATTAAGGAAGCTTGCCTCAGATTAATTTTGAGGCTTCCCTTCAGTGTACATGTGTTATTTCAGAAAAAAAATCCGAAATCGCTTATTTCAAAATAAGCATGTTATGTAGATGTACACCTATCAGGTAAAGCCACAGCAGAGTCAAAAATGGTGGTGGTAACTCCAGCATTAGTCACGGTCACCCTTTCAATGTTAGAGATCCAAGCTGTACTGGAATGTATAATACAAACAATAGCCCCCGAGTAACCATACTGGTGTTATCAGTGAACTATTTACTTGAGACATGTGAGTCATGCCTTTGCAAAGGATGCTACCCTTGCAATTTGTAGCATGAATCAGGCCTTTGGATAGCAGAATGATGAGAAGCAGCACAGAGATTGTGACTATATATAGCACAAGCCAGGCCTGCTTACACAGCTCATCCCAGGATACTGAGTTATGACAAGTGACTGTTCCTCAGAAAGCTGAGCAGTAGCTTAGCATAGTGATTTTTAAACTATGGGTCATGGCCTCATTGCTGCAGGGTGACCAGGTGATCAGTGGGGGTGCCACGGCAGGCTATCTGCCTGTCCTTGCACCACAGACTGCACTGTGTACCAGAAGCAGCTAGCAACAGGCCTGGCTCCTAGGTGAGTGGAGCTGGCGGGAGCAGGGAGAGCTCAAAGGACTCCTTGTACTTCCCATGCTCTGAGCACTAGCTCCTCACGCCCATTGGCTGGGAACCTGCTGCTGGCTGCTTCTGGGGTGCAACATGATCTGCAGTGCCAGGAGAGGCAGGAAGCCTGCCTTACCACCCCACTGCACTGCTGTTCCAGATCTGCTCCCCCAAAGCCAGAACCCCCTTCCTATACCCCAAAGCTCACATCCTCAGCCCCACCACAGAGCCCACACTCTAGTTAAATTATGTTGGGTCATGGACATCAACAATTTTCTTCATCTGGGTCATGAGAAAAAAAGTTTGAAAACCACTGGCTTAGCATCACATACAAATGATAATGATGACAGAACAGCTGCAATTATTAGTCTTTGTTACTTCCTACTGTCTCAACATCATTTCTGATTGTTGATTAGTGTCTCACTATAGCAGTAGAATGGTGCACATCTGAATAAAAAACGAATCTCACAACACCAACCTACATTTTGAAGTAAGGTACGGGTTCGCTCTGTTTTCGATTACAGCATTTTTTTAAACTCAGAACTCAGAGGCCCAATAAATGTTCACAGCGGCTTCAATAGGACTCCACTTTGTGAGAATGCTGTGGCGTGAAAGGCGTAACTTTCAAGCAGTTTTAGAGAACAGTTTTACTGTCAGCAAATGAAAGCAAATAGGCTTTTACCACATCTGTGTACTTCCATCTACTATAAACAAGAGCAACATAATAACAGACATGGAAGATAGCAGTTGTATAGTAATCTTCTTCCTTTCTGATTTTTTTCTTTTTGATTTAACCAAAGCTGCAGCCTCTCCAGTACAACTGCTTTTATCTGCTAATATCTGCTTTTGAGACTCTCAGAGAAACAGTTCAATAATCCCAGACTATGTCTTTTACCCAAGAACGATTGTAGTGATTACTCCATTGTGGCATAGAGTGAAATACTGTTTCCACTGAAGTCAATGGCAGAACTTATTTTCACTTCAATGGGGCCAGGATTTCACCCGCAGCATTTAAGAAGAGTTTAATGAGATATGCTCAGGAAGACATCTGACACATTTGCCACATTTAGCAATACCCTGCTTATGGACCACTTTTAACATGAAGCATGTTCAACATTGCCACAGGCTTCAGTGTGGGCAGAATTGGGTTGAAGGCAGCACTTCTAGAAAACACCCTGGAATCAGTCCGGCCCAGGGGTGAGCAACCTCCAGTGTGGCAACTGCATGTGATTCTTTGGGATTAGCCATTAGAGTGGTCTGGACCACACTGCATCCTGCAGCTCCCATTGGGCAGAAACAGCGAACAATTGGCGGGCAATAGGAGCTGCAGGCATCCATGCCTGCGGATGTTCAGGTAAATAAAGTATCTGGTGGCCCGCCAGTAGCTATCTCTGATGAACAGCATAAGTTCTCCACACCTGCATAACAGGTTACAAAAACTTAAAAAAAGAAAAAAGCCACAATTTTCTTCCACTGCTAACTTCACTTTGAACACAATGGTTTTTGATATTTCAACTGTTTAAAAATCAGATGTGATTATAAAGATGCAATAAAAATTCTAACAAATGTAACATGGATGCTCAAAAAGATCCTTCTGCCACTTAATGCAAATTTTGACTCAAGGACTTAGCATTAAGGTACAGCACTAATGGAAATAAAAGCACTATTCAATATTTATGAAGCTTCAGTTGTCTCTAAATACAGGAAATCACTTGAACTACTTGTCAGAAGTGAAAAGTTGCTAAATTAATGAGAGAGAAAAATATTAGGGGAGGGGAAGTTGTAAAGGATATCAAAAGGAGTCTGTATAATTATCCTTTTATAAGAATATGATTCCTTTCTGAGTATTTAAAAATTCAGTACTTAATTATTCTCACTTCTGTGGAGGTGGCCCCAAGGTAAGTCAAAGGGAAGTGCAGAGAGGAGTATTACAAGATCAAGCTTTTGGGAATTTATATAAAAACAAGCTGCATAGAAATCTCTTAAACTTACACTGTAGAAAATGGTTGGTGAGGGACATAGATATAGAGAGATGGACACTTTTCATTGAAAAAGGATACAGATGACCTAATCTTCCCAAAAGGATAAGAATTAAAGAGTAGAATTGATTAAATCTTTGTATTCTGATGAAATTTCACAAAGAGATTGGCTTGTGTCATTTCACATAGCCAATCATGTCTCTAGGTATTGAAAACTTTATTGGCCCAAAGCCATAGTCATAAAAGGCTTCCTCTAAGACAGAGATTTTTGTTTTCCTTGTTTAACATCAGGTCTGTACTTCAGAAGACTTTTGTATAACTACATTGCCTAGAGAAGTGTGAAATAAAAGCACAACTCTGAGCTTACTATCCCATATAGGCAGAGTTATATTGGTGGGAGAGCTTTTCGTGCCGACATAGGAACCACTTCACATTAAGGTGGGGCTATTAAGTTAAAAGAAGAGCTATTTCCCATCACCTTAGTGCAGTGGTGGGCAACTCGTAGGCTTGTCAGGTAAGTAACGGTGGGCCACCAGACAGTGTGTTTACTTTGCATCCACAGATATGGCCACCCGCAGCTTCCATTGTCTGTGGTTTGCCATTCACAGCCAATGGAAGCTGCAGAAATTAAAACAGTCTTCAGGGATGTGGTGGCTGCAGCTTCCTGCTGGTCTCATTGGCTAGGAATGGTGAACCACAGCTCATGGAAGCTGCATCCAGATGTACCTACAGAGGCAAGATAAACAACCTGTCTGATGGCCTGCCAATGGGTAACTGGTGAGCCATGTGTGGCCCGGAGGCTGTAACTTGTCCACCACCAATACCTTAGAGTGTCTTCACCAGAAGTGCTACACTCCTTCAGCTGAGCAAAAGCAAATTTGAAGTGTAGACTTCCCCTAATCTGTGGAGAGGGAGGGAAGTTTGAAGACGGAAACAGAGAACTACCATTTTTTCTTACAACAAATGTTTCTATGGCTAGTTATTTCCTTCTAATACTCTCATGAAAATAAAGACAACAATGTTTCTAAACTGACTGATAAAAAATTCAGACTAGAACTAAATGCCTGGTTGCTTTACAGTATAAATGTAGGATAGAGTAAACTGAGGCAGTCCATGGTATTTCGCTCTGAATTAAAATGTGAACAACCCTCTTAGTCCTTATCTACGCTACATGTATATAATGAAATGCTGCTCCTGACAATGTAGATTCCTTAATAAAACCACCTTGATGAACATTTAGCAATGTAATTAAAGCAATGCAGTATCAGTGTAGATAGCTTGCTTGTTTATCTAATTGGCCTCCAGGCAGTCTGGATGTATCTCTCTTGTCCCATCCCTCTTGCTCTAGTGTTTAGGATTTGCGGGAGGGAAGTTCCAATGAGTGCTCATTTTGCTTTGTTACAACATAGTGAGGAACTTTAATTCTGCTGTATTTTGTTATATGGCAGAGGAGAGATAAAGGTTAGAAATCAACAACAAAGCTGATACACCTATGCATGGGGGCTTGGAAGAAAAGTTTGTTACTATATACTGGGATGTCCAGGGAATCCTCCATAGAGATTTTTAGGAAATTTTCTCATATGTATTCTGTGATCCTCTGCTGATTGTTGTTTGGGAGAACCAACTTGTTTCTTCCTCCACTCTCTGCAGAGCAGTTATTTCTGAGGAGTGACACACACAGCAAGTCAAAATCTACATGCATGCCAAAGATGATCCCTCGCATGGGCTACTCTTAAGAGTGAGATACCAGGTTCAATTACTGTGGCCTGTGAAAAAAAGGGTACCAATATTCAGAAGAGGCTTCCTAACCACTTGTAGTAATCCCTTTGCAAAGCACCTTTTATCCCTTCTTGATCTTTCCCATTTCCCCATACCCTGCTCTTGAACTCACCATAATTGAGACTGGCAGTGATATGTGTGCTAGCCAAGGGACAGTGAAAAGGAGGTATGTGTAATATTGCTATTCACAGCTGTGAATGAAATAACAATACTATTTCTTTTCATTGGCCCTTTTCCTTCAGAAGATGTTACCCTTGACAACAGTCTCCTCCACACTGAGGCTATGTCTACACTACAGGGTTTTTGAGCAAAAATGGCAGTTTTGTGCAAAAAGCCGCAGAGCATCCACATCAAACGTGTTTTTGCGCAAGTAAATTTACAGTAAATCAAAAGAACAGAGGGGTTTTTGCGGTGTACGTATTCCTCTTTCAACGAGAAATAACTCCTTTTTGCACAATAGTTTTGTGCAGAAAGGTATGTGTGGACAGGCAACAGGGAGTTTTTGCTCAAAAAGAGCTAATCCAAAAAAGCACAGGTGCTCTGGTGGCTATTCTATGTATCTCAATCAGAGCTTTCTTTTCAGAGAGCGTCCATGCAGTCTGGACGCTCTCTTGCACAAAAGCACATTGCTTTTGTGATGCATTTTTGTAGTGTGGACGTGCTGTTGCACAAGAAGTTTGTGCAGAAGATCTCTTCTGCCAGAAGCTTCTTGCACAAGAAGACTGCTGTGTAGACGTAGCCCAAGAGAGTGCCTCCAACTGATAACATGGCAACCCAGAAGGCATAAGGAGGATCTATTTTGCAACGTGCTGTAGTCAACAGATGCAGCACATAGTGAAACAAGAGCATGAAGTCAGACAGTTAGCAAAAGACCTAGGGCTGGATAGCCAGGAAAGTGCGCGAAAGAGACTGAAGTTCTTGAAGGACCAGACGGAGATGCTGAAGTCCCTTATCAGACTGCAATCAAAGCAATGAAAGAAAGTCTGTGCCCAGCTGTCTCTCCAGCCTACAGAATGTTGGTCCATGACCTCCCCACATTCATCACGTGTTCCCCATTACTCATAGTATCCCATATACTCTGTGCCTGGGGTCTGGTTTTCTAATTACAGCTAGCCATTAGATCCCATGCCCCCAGTTTCTCCAAACGTTTGCATTTTATTCTGTTATTAAATTTGAGTCTTTGAAATAAAATGAGTATTTATGACATATATACATTGTTCATTAATAACACTGGATCATGGTATCCATTGGTAGAAATATTTGCTCCTAGCAATTAACGCTCAGGAAGCAAGCTCTACAGGTATAATTTAAGGGGGAAAGTAAACATTGCCTAGACAATTTATCTCATACTGACACATTTTGAAAATGCTAACGCAAAGCCTCCCAGATTCAAACAGCCTTTTACATGCCCCTCTAATTATCCTTGCATCTGACTGTTCAAAATCAGCAGCAAGCTGAAAAGCCTCTTTGATTTCCCTCTTTGATTTGCAAATATTATGGAATATACCTAAGAACTTAAGAATGGCTATAGTGGGTCAGACCAATGAACCATCTAGCACTAGTATCTAGTGGCCAATGCGAGGTGGCTCCGAATGAACAGAACAGGTAATCATCAAGTGATCCATCCCCTGTCATCCATTGCCAGCTGCTGGCAAACAGAGTGTAGGGTCACTATCCCTGTCCTTCCTGTGTAATAGCCATTGATGAACCTATCATCCAAGAATGTCTAATTCTTGTCTTAACCCTCTTTTAACCTTGACCATCTCAACATGCTCTGACAAGGAGCTCCACAGGTTGATTGTCCGTAGTGTGGAAAAAATACTTCCTTTTGTTTGTTATAAACCTGTTGCCTATTAATTTCATTTTGTGACACCTAGTTCTTGTGTTATGAAAAGAAGTAAAAAAAACCACTTCCTTATCTACTTGTTCCACATTAGCCATGATTTTTAGACCTCTATCATATCTCCATTTAGTCATCTCTTTTCAAAGCTGAAAAGTCTTCATCTTATTAATCTCTCCTCATATGACAGGCTTTCCATACCTCGACCATTTTTACCCTTTTCTGGACCTTTTCCAATTCCAAGATATCTTTTCTGAGATGCAGCAACAACATCTGTACACAATATTCAAGATATAGACATATCCTGGGTTTATATGATATTTTTATCTTATTATTTATCACTTTCTTAATGATTCCCAACATTCTGTTTCTTTTTAACTACCACTGCATCTCAGATTACCTGCCTCTATAGTAAACCACCTGGCCCTACTGGATAAATACTCAGGAGGCTAGCCTGAGATATCTCCTGCATTTCCACAGCTACTCTGAAATTTTTTAGCAAACAACCCACAGCAGAGCTACCATGGTTACATTCACACAAGCTGGGAATCACACCTCCCAGCTTATATGTAGGTGTACTCCCAATGTGTCATCCCATAGGTCAGGTTTCCTCTCATTTACATGGCAGGTCTAGTTAAAAAATGTGTTCATTTGAATATATTAACTGGGTTTTTTTTAATTGTTTGTATTTTTATCATGAATATGCTGTTTTGTTCCTTCCCTGTGACAGACAACATTTCTGTATTTTTAGCAACTAAGATATGATGTCCAATATTATTCCAATAAAGTATTTTTTTCCTTTGACTTCCACAGACGTTGTATCAGACCTTCAATGATGAATGCTCAGCTAAATGTAGTTATTTTTTATAGCTTTCCCCGAAAAGCCAAAAACTTTCATATTTGTAACTTTACTGAATTCCCTCACTTGTATTTAGCTCTGGATTTTGAAGCATATATGAGACAGTGCTTCATTATGAAGTAGATGATCAATTTTCTCTCCTAATTGCATTTTTTTAAAAAAATACTATTTTTGCTTCATTTCTGAAGCACCAATGTGATTTATTTTTCATGCAAATTCAGTGCACTAACAAAATTGAGATACTTTAATATGGTGTCTACTATATTTCGTGTTGCATGTGTTCTTTTTGCTTTCATGTCTTCTACAGGCAGTAGTGTTGTGCCATGACAATGAGAAATCTAACGTTCAGTGGAATATAATGACTGATAAAAACTATTCAGTAGTAGAAAAATAGCTGTTAGACATTTCAGTATGCTTCTTGGCAAAATAACTTTTTCAAGCAACTTTTGAAAAATGTTCAGCTTTTACAGTGCCTTAGAGGCTAAGAAAATAAACTACATACAAAATGCTTTTCAGATCCTAGGAAAAAAAGTGCTTTAAAATGTATTAAATGTTATGTTTGTTTGATGGAGTTGATAATATTTTAGGTATATGTAAAAATAGCTTTTCCAAAGTTTTTGATCCCCATCAGTATTTTGTAATGGATTTTTTTTGTCACATTTTGGATGTGATGTTTACAAAAGAGAGACAAGCAAATAGCAATTTTGTCCAACAGTTTTGTCAATTCACTGTGCTGTTATCAGAATTCAGTCTAGTGTGACCCCCAGATTTTCATCATGTACCAAGAAGTGTTCCATTTTGTGATATGTGAAGTTTCATTTGGCCTGACAGTGTTTCAGATGGAAGACACTTGTTTCTTGATAGGGTTGGCATTCAGGAGCCATGTGCCATAATAGTCTCCAAGGACATTCGGGGTGTGTCTAGACTACAGGGTTTTTTCAAAAAAGGTAGCCTTTTTTTTCAAATAAACTTCACCTGCGTCTAGACTGCAGCCATGTTCTTTCGAAAGTAAATCGAAAGAAAGCAGCAGTTTTTTCGACAGCGGTAAACCTCATTTTATGAAGAATAAGTACTCTTTCCAAAAAGGTGCTATTGAATGCAAACTGTGCATTTTCGAAAGAGAGCATTTAGACTCTCTTTTGAAAAAGCAAGTCGCTTTTTTGAAAAATTTGCTTGTAGTAGATTATTTTGAAAAAGCCTCTTTTGAAAGAGGCTTGTAGTCTAGACATAGCCTGAGAGAGCCAGTTAGAATGTGTTGTATCTTCAAATCCTTCTGATTACATGACAATGAAAAATCATCTACATAAATGATTCTTTGCACATTGGGGAATTCTGGCTGATTGGTTGGCTGGTTGGTTTGTTGGAGATGTAGGTCTTAAGCAGCAAGGGTACTAGCACTGATCCTTAGGAAAACAAATTCCATGAACTCTCCTATCGACTCTTCTGAACATCCATTTTGACAAACAAACATGGATTCTAGATTAGGGAGGAGTTGACTATAGTCATCTTGCAACTTATAGTAGGAGCATATGATGGTTAATTAGTTATGAGGGTCATAAGCAGCCAACAGGTCAATAATCACTTCCCATGTCGTTCGAAGGGTACATCAGGAAGCTTAAAAAAATTGAACTTTGGGAATTGTATACTCCAAAAGGCAGTCAATGCAAAGTGAAGAGCAGAATCTAAAACTCTCTAAGCAACCACTCCCATCCTGTGATGCTCAGCTGTGGAGTACTATACCTTGTATGATTATGAGTGAGCCATGCACACAAAATTTATACTGAATTCAATCAGTCCTATATGGGGAAACGTGAGGCTTTGAAATCAACTCCAACACATTCCTTATCCTACCTTTCAGGGACTGTCCTACCTTCAGAGAGGCAGGATGCCTGAAATAACAAGGGAAAACAAAACAAGATGCTCATGACATGACCACACTTGGCCACCCTAAATGCTGAAATCCTGAAAGAGCTTTTCCTCTGAAAGTCTATTACCCCAAAATACTGCTGTGGAAATAATAGTTAAAAAAATGGTGGGAAAGGCAGATGATCCAGAAGAACCTGGATTCCTTCTAAGCATTGACCTTGAGTAAAAACATAAGAATGGCCATACTGGATCAAACCAAAAGTCCATCTAGCCCAGTATCCTATTAGGTGAAAGTGGCCAATACCAGATGCCCCAGAAGGAGGGAACACAACAGGTAATCCTCACATGATACCTCTATTGTCAGCATATCCAGACAAACAGAAGCTAGGAACATCATTCCAGCCTATCCTGGCTAATAGCTATTGATAGACCTAACCTCCATGCATTTATCCAGCTCTTTTTGAACACTGTTCAAGTTCTAGTCTTCACCACATCTTCTGGCAAGGAGTTTCACAGGTTGACAGTATGCTGAGTGAAGAAAAACTTCCTTTTGTTTATTTGATATTATAGACCTCTGTCATATCCTCCCCCCCTCCCCCACCCCTTAGTCTCCTCTTTTCTAAGCTAAAAATTCCACGTCTTTTTAATTTCTCTTCATATGGGATCCATTCCAAACCTCTAATAATTTTTGTTGACCTTTTCTGAACCTTTTCCAACACCAATATATCTTTCTTGAGATGAAGCAACCACATCTATACACAGTATTCAAGATGTGGGCATACTATGGTTTTATACAGAGGCAATAAGATATTCTCTTTCTTAATCTCTTTCTTTTTTTAAATAACTCCTAATGTTCTAATTGCTTTTTTGACTGCCGCTGCACACTGAGTGGATGTTTGCAGAGAACTATCCACAATGACTCCAAGATCTCTCTCTTGAAAAGTTGTAGCTAAATTAATTCCCATCATATTGTATGTATAGTTGGGATTATTTTTTCCAATGTGCATTATTTTACATTTATCAACATTACATTTCATTTGCCATTTTGTTGCCTGATCACTTAGTTTGGTAAGATCTTTTTGAAGCTTTTCTCAGTCGGCTTTGGTCTTAACTATCTTGAGCAATTTGATATCATCTGCAAATTTTACCACCTCACTGTTTACCCCATTTTCTAGGTCATTTATAAATAAATTGAATAGGATTGGTTCCAGGACAGACCCTTAGGGGACCCCACTAGTTACCTCTCTCCACTCTAAAAACTTACCATTTATTCCTACCCTTTTTTCCTGTCTTTTAACCAATTATCAATCCATGAATGGACCACCCCATGACAAATTAGTTAATTTAAGAGCCTTTGTTGAAGGACCTTTCTCCACCTTTTTGTTGACCCCTTCAAAGAACTCTAGCAGATTAGTAAGGCATGATTTCCCATATTGACTTTCCCCCAACAAATTATGTTCATCTGTGTGTCTGACAATTTTATTCTTTACTATAGTTTCAACTAATTTACCCGATACTGACATTAGACTTACCAGTCTGTAATAGGCAGGATCACCTCTAGAGACCTTTTTAAATATCGGCATCAAGTTAGCTATCTTCCAGTCAATTAGGTATGGAAGCTAATTTAAAGGATAGATTACAAAACACTGTTAATAGTTCCGCTATTTCCTGAGTTCTTTCAGAACTCTTGGGTGAATGCCATCTGGTCCCAGTGACTTGTTACTGTTAAGTTTTAGCAATTTGTTCCAAAACCTTCTCTAGTGACACCTCAATCTGGGACAATTCCTCAGATTTGTCACCTAAGAAGAATGGCTCAAGTTTGGGAATCTCCCCAATATCCCCAGCTATGAAGACTGAACCAAAGAATTAATTTAGTTCTCCCCAAAGACTTTATTATCTTTGAGTGCTCCTTTAGCATTTTGATCATCCAAATGTCCCTCTCGTTATTTAACCAGCTTACTACTTCTGATGTACTTAAAAACATTTTGCTATTACTTATTGGCTGTATCTACATTGGCATCCCTTTCCGGAAAAGGGATGCTAATGAGACACATCGCAATTGCAAATCCACGGGGGATTTAAATATCCCCTGCGGCATTTGCATTTACATGGCTGCCACTTTTTTCCGGCTTGGGGATAAGCTGGAGAAAAGCGCCAGTCTAGACGTGATTCTCCGGAAAATAAGCCCTTTTCCGGAGGGTCTTTTATTCCTACTTGAAAGGAATAAAATAAGCCCTTTTCTGGAGGATCTTTTATTCCTACTTTCAAGTAGGAATAAAAGACCCTCTGGAAAAGGGCTTATTTTCTGGAGAATCACGTCTATCCCCAAGCCGGAAAAAAGTGGCAGCCATGTAAATGCAAATGCCGCGGGGGATATTTAAATCCCCTGCAGATTTGCAATTGCGATGTGTGTCATTAGCATTCCTATTTCGGAAAGGGATGCCAATGTAGACACCGCCATTGAGTTTTTGACTCACAGTTCTTCAAACTCCTTTTTTAATTTTCTTATTATATTTTTACATGTAATTTGACAAACTTTTTGCTCCTTTCTAGTTTCCTCCCTAGGATTTGATTTCCACTTTTTAAAATATGTATGTTTTTTATCTGTGTCTGCTTCTTTTACTTGATTGTTAAGCCACGATGGCACTTTTTTGGTTCTCTTACTATGTTTTTTTTAATTTGAGGTATACAGTTAAGTTGGGCCTCTATTATGGTGTCTTTGAAAAGTTTCCATGTATCTTGCAGAGATTTTACTTTGTCACTTTACCTTTTAATTTCTGCTTAACTAATCTCCTCATTTTTTTGTGTAGTTCTCCTTTCTGAAATTAAATGCCACAGTATTGGGCTGCTAAGGTTTTTTTCCCACCACAGGGATGTTACATTTTATTACATTATGGTCACTATGCCAAGCAGTCCTGCTATATTTACCTCTTGGACAGATTCTGCACTCCACTTAGCACAAATCAAGAATAGCCTCTTCCCTTGTGGGTTTCAGAACCAGCTGTTCCAAGAAGCAGTCATTTAAGGTATCAAGAAATTCCATCTCTGCATTCATACTGAGGTGACGTGTAACCAGTCAATATGGGGAAAGTTGAAATCCCCCACTACTATTGTCTTTTATTTTGATTGCCTTTGTAATCTCCCTTAGCATTTCATAGTCACTATCACTGTCCCAATGAGGTGGTTGATAATATATCCCTACTGCTATATTCTTCTTATTGGAGCATAGAATTACTATCCATAGAGATTCTACGAAACATTTTGCTCATTTAAGATTTGTACTAGTGTTAGATTCTTTTTCATTTGATTTTGTCTCATTTGATCTGACCCATACTTTCATCCTGTCCTCCTGACTAGAACATAGAGCATCTCTATTAATAGCCCCTCCCCTAATTGATGTCTCTGTCCAATCCATGTGCTCCTCCATACCCATCGGCTTTCCCCCAGCCCTTAGTTTAAAAACTGTTCTGCAACCTTTTTAATAAATGCCAGCAGTCTGGTTCCATTTTGGTTTATGTGGAGCCCATCCTTTCTGTATAGGTTCCCCTGGCCCCAAAAGTTTACCCAGTTCCTAATAAACCTAAAAATCTCCTCTCCACACCATCATCTCATCTACACATTGAGACTCTGAAGCTCTGCCTGCCTACCTGGCCCTGAGTGTGGAACTGGAAGCATTTCAGAGAATGCTACCATAGAGGTCCTAGATTTCAATCTCTTTCCTAGCAGCCCAAATTTGGCCTCTAGAACATCACTCCTACTCTTCCCTATGTCATTGGTACCTACATGTACCTCAACCACCAGTTCCTCCCCAGTAATACACATAAGTCTATCTAGATATCTCAAGATATCTACAACCTTCACACCAGACAGGTTCTCCATAAAGTCATCATACAGTTCTCCCGGTCATCACAAACCCAGCTATCTATGTCTCTAATGATCAAATCCCCTATTACTAACACCTGCCTTTTCCCAATGACTGGAGTTTCCTCCCCCAGAGATGTATCCTCAGTGCAAGATCCCATAACATCATCTGGAAGGAGGGTCCCAACTATGGGATCATTTCCCTCTGCTCCAATTGACTGTTCTCCTTTCCTGAGCCTTTCATCCTTCTTAACAGCACAGGGGCTGTCTGACTGTAGGTAGGGCAGTTCTACAATGTCCTGGAAAGTCTCATCTACATACCTCGCTGCCTCCTTTAGTTCCTCCAATTCAGCCACTGTGGCCTCCAAGTCCATACATATTCTCTGAGGGCCAAGGGCTCCTTGCATGGAATGCACACATACACCACCTGTCCATAGGGAAGGTAATCATACATGCTACATTGGGTGCAATAAACAGGATAGCCCTCAGTCTGCTACTGGGCTTCTGCCTGCATTCTCTCCTACAGATAATTACATTATTGATGGGCTTTTTATTTCAATCAGGTAGTTCTGGTTTTAGTTTAGTTTAAAAGTTTTAAAGACTGTCAAGTGTACTTTAGCCTTTCCAACTCCTCTTCTAAACTCCCTCACAAAACTCCCTGTTAGCTGTCCCTGTTCACAAAGCTCCCTGGTTGCTTACTAGTAGGCTTTCTAAAGACTGATGTACTCAGAGAGAGAGCTGGTGTAGCAAAGATCGGTAATAACATAAAGAAGTGGAAGGAGATTGATGAACTCAAATATGAATGTAGAGTGCTTACACAAACCCTTGTCTGACACAGTGTCACATTAACTTCCTTTACTCCTGAGGGACTATTTGAGATAAGTGACAACACTAAGTCTTGGCTGCAGTTTTGGAATAATGAGTTATGGTGATCATCCACAACCTTTTTTAATCTTGGTGTACCTTTAGGAGAATGGTGAAAACTTTTATGGGAGGGGGTTATAATGCACATAAATGGAAGTGGGATGAGCACATCAAAGGACCGTTTCTTTGTGTTATCCAGTATTTTATTTTGCAACAAATCCTAAAATGACTGATTTCTAAAAGAAAGTGCAACTTCCTTTTATTTACCTAATAAATATGAAATAAGGGATTGTTACTACTGCAGGAAAATATGATGCTTGGGCTTAGCATAGGTGGACAGATAGGGAGGGCAAAAGTGGCTCTTGTGGACTGTGGACAAGGGACAAGTAGCTATCAACCACTATAGTCATGGGAAGACTAAGGAACTGCTTCCAGGGGGACTAAGGAGGATTTAGGCCCATTTCTTCCCTGTTTGTTTGGCTGAGTGTTCTGGGGGAATGGGTACTACCCTGACTATAGGAGGTGTGACAGTGACTCTGGTTATTGGGCAACCCTACCCGGACCACAGGCAGAGCTGTATTGATTCTGGCCAATAGGACATACTGTTCTTCTATGGAGGCAATGGTGACATATTGCTATTTCATGCTATGTAGTTGCAGGAAGAAGTGTCTCCTGATATGCAATGCCTGTTTCTGGGAGGGTGTGGCTCTGCTTCTTCTGAGGTTAATATAGCTCAGCACCACTTCCAGTGTTGTAAGGTAAATAACTGAAAAAGACCAAACACCACTGGGACTTGGGGAGGAAGCTGAGTTACTTGTTTAAATTGATTTACAAATAACACAGGCAGGCTAAAGGGCAAAAACAGAGCAGGAAAGAACTCTGTACATTTCACACACCCCTATCAATATGTCTTGCCCCAGACTTGTAGTACTCAAGGTCAGCTCTTGAGAGAAATCTACTATAATTATAGCAAAGCATATGATGTCAACTGGGTCTTAGGTCGAGACTGCAAAATGTACCACCATTAGGATTCGAACACGGCCTTGCTACCAATCTCCAGAGATGAAATGCAACAAAACACAGTAGCATTATCCCCTGAATAGGGAAAAGGTAATGGCAAGCTCCTTTTCATTTACCATGTATTATATGACACTACAATATCTGAAGCATCATATATTGCACCCTACACCCAGTACCAAGGAATATTTAGACTTGGCATTGTAACTGCTATCTTTTACATGCCCTTCTGCCTTGTAGAATTCATAGCGTTGTGTGAGGTGCCTATACAAAACATGGGAAAATAGGGGTGCCTTAGAAGGGGATTGATAAAAACCAGCAAATTTAGACAGGAACTTCCTAAACTATCTCACAGGAAATACTGGAGAGGACTGTGGCCTAAGCTCCACCTTTTAAGGGGACTCTTCTCAGGATTCTTAGCCATGAGCTCTCTTCTCAGTTTTTACAAAAGAGGACTAAGGTGCCCATCTCGATCTTAAATTAGAAATGAATAGTCTTTGACTGTAACACGATTCACAGTCTTTGTGGATATTATATTGATATTTATGGCAGTGTTTTGATTGGCGCATTGATATTTTTCCAAAGTATTGTGATTTTTAGAAGAACAAGAATTACTAAAGCTACTTTTAAAAATCTCAGGAAATCCTGAAGATAAAACAATTTCTTTGGCATAAACTTCATAACATGCAACCAGGCATTTTGCTGGTTACACCATCACTCTTTCCACCTATAGCAATAAAATGCTGATTATACTTAGCCCTGGAAACCAACCTACGTGTCCCCAGACAGAGCTATGTACAGACCCAAATAGACCACACTAAGTCCCCCAAAATCACGTTATAATGAGCAACACTGAATATGTTTTATACCATCACCTTCTCCAGCTCATGCTTTCTCTTTGGTGCTTGGGTTTCTCCTTTATATCCATGTCATCATGCGTATGTCCACACTACAAAGTTAATTCGAACTAACGAACGTTAGTCCGAATTAACTTTGATAGGCGCTACACTAGCACTCCGAACTTAATTCGAACTAGTGGAGCGATTAGTTCGAACTAGGTAAACCTCACTCTACGAGGACTAAGCCTAGTTCGAACTTACTAGTTCGAATTAAGGGGTATGTAGCCCCTTAATTTGAACTAGTGGGAGGCTAGTCCTCCCCAGCTTTCCCTGGTGGCCACTCTGGCCAACACCAGGGATATTCGTCTGCCCCCCACCCGGCCCCGGACCCCTTAAAGGGGCACGGGCTGGCTACGATGCCCGTGCCAGGTGCAAGCCTGCCAGCACCCAGCTAGCAGACCCTGCACCTGGCACGGCTCGAGCCAGCCACCCGATGCCCTCCCCCTCTTCCCGGGACAAGGATGGTGGCTCCCGGGGGCTTGCCCAGAACCGCAAGAGGCGGGCACCCGCCTGGTCTAGTGCGGACATCGTGGACCTCTTCCACGACCTCTGCACTAGGCATAGGAAAGTGGCTGTCTAGGGCAGGAGAGCTGCCAGCCTGGCCACCCCGGAGCAGGTGTGCATGAAAATCAAGGGGGTCCACTGAGACCCCTGACCCTGAGCCCTGAGCTTACAATGGCTGTCCTGGGTCAGACCAAAGGTCTATCTAGCCCAGTAGCCTGTCTGCCGACAGCGGCCAACCCTAGGGACCCTGGAGGGGATGGACCGGAGACAGTGACCAAGCAATTTGTCTCGTGCCATCCCTCTCCAGCCTTCCACAAACTTTGGGCAGGGACACCACTCCTACACCCTGGCTAATACCACTCCATGGACCAACCTCCATCACTTTAACTCACTTCTCTTTAAACTCTGTTCTAGTTGTAGCCTTCACAGCCTCCTGCAGCAAGGAGTTCCACAGGTTGACTCTTTGCTTTGTGAAGAACAACTTTCTGTTACTAGTTTGAAGCTTGCTACCCATTCCTTTCCTTTGGTGTCCTCTAGTCCTTCTATTATGGGAACTAATGAAGAAATTTTCTTTATGCACCCTCTCATCCCCACTCATGCTTTTATAGACCTCTATCCTATCCCCCCTCAGTCTCCTCTTTTCTAAGCTGAGAAGTCCCAGTCTCTCTAGCCTCTCTTCATATGGGACCTGTTCCAAACCTCTGATCATTGTAGTTGCCCTCCCCTCTCCCAGCCTCTCTCTTCCCCTCTCCCACCTCCTTTTCCCAGTCTCCCCGAGTTTTGTTCAATAAAGAGAGATTCTATTTTTGACCACATGTTTTCTTTATTTTGTACATCAGGAAGGGGGGCTAGGGAAGGGTAAGTGGAAGGAGGTGAGGGAGGAATGGGGTACGAGCCCCCGATGGAGGGGACTGGGCTGGCTCTGCGGGCTTCTGGGGGGTGGAAGCTCTCCTGCAGCCCCCCAATTGTCCCCTCTCCCCAGATGGCAGCCTGCGGCAAGTGCAGCCAGTCTGATGGCAGAGTGCTGTGATGTGCCCAGTTTGGGCATTCAGGGCACTCCAAGCCAGGACTGCTTTGCAAGCGGGGCACCCCTGAGAACTGTCTGTCTGGGGTGGGGGGGTCCCTTTAAGCACAGCCCTCGGCTAGCCTGAGGCAGCAGCTCCACGCTCTAAGTCCTCATCTGATGCCCTGCCGGCACTGCTTCCGGCCATCCTTAACCACGGTTCAGGGTCCACTTAACGTGGACATGCTAGTTCGAATTAGCAAAACACTAATTCGAACTAGTTTTTTAGTCTGGATCCGTTAGTTCGAATTAGCTTAGTTCGAATTAACTAATTCGAACTAAGTTAGTTCGAATTAGCGCTGTAGTGTAGACATACTCCATGGTCCCTTACAAGACCATTCTAAGAGAGGATTCCTTTTTCCTTTTGGCTGTGACATCTGATTAGCGCTAATATATAAATTGCTTGCTGAGGGTCAGATTTTGCATTAATTTATACAACATACAAGCCCACATAAATGCAGAGCTGGATGAGGTATAAATCAATATGAAAAGTGGTCCTAATTTCTCCCCCTAAAAAAAGTTGTATGGGAAATAATTTTTTTCTTTATTTCTGTCTAGTCTCTTTGTATTTTTCTACTCTTTATCCCAAGAGGATTGCAGTGACCTGTGACCAGATGCAAAAGTTATAGCAGCAGTGACACATCAGCATCAATTACTCATTCCATAAATATGTATTTGCTGTTTAATTTTCATTAAAATTTTGCCTACATCAATGTATTTTTTCTGAATGAATGGACCTTACCTTTCCAGATTGATTATTCACATATCATGCTCGTAACTCACTACTGCTAATAATGATTAGCAATGTGTATCTGGATGTACTTCTTCGGTTGTTTTTCATGCCCTTTGGAGTGGGAACTGGGAAACTTAGACACAAAGCAATGGTATCCCACATCAGTATTACATTCTGACAGCAACATTGCCAACCCATTTCATTCATCAAGGGGATGTTACTAAAGCAGACCTGCCAACAGTTGCAGGGACAAAGATGGCAATTGTGTCAGGACCTGGTGAACTTAAGGGGGCCTTGTGCTGGTGCTGCATGTGTTCTTTTAAATAGCACTGCTGTAGTAGTGACTATGGAGAGCCCTGGAACTCCCTGCTGCTTTAAACCCCTCTTGGATCTGCAAAGTGGCAGGCTCTGCTCCCAGTGAAGCAGGGCGGAGGGCACAGAGCTCCCTGCCACTTTTAAAAGACTGGCAGACGTGTCAATGAAAGACCCCATGGTAGATCATTTTAAATCCTGCATAATTGTGCATACTGATGTGTTTATAAGTGTGTTTGCATGCTTTGTCTGTGTGTACTTTTTTTCCAGCAATGATTGTCTAAATGTACTTTTGCATTTGTGTACTTTTCCGTCTTTCCTTCTATTTTGTTTCAGTGTCTGAAATAGGAAAAAAAGGGTGGGGGGATAAATCTTTCTATCATCATGTCTGTTGCTCAGAGGAATTCCAGGGGAGTGAATTAAACCAATTTTGAAACCACACTGGTCTGCAACTATTTATAGCCTGGACTACTTTACCTGGGCTGTGCCCATCACACTGCCGCTGGCAGTCTATGGCTGGACAGCACCCCCAGCAGGGGACACATTGTGTTGTTACTGCGCGGGAAGGTTTGTGTCTGAATTCAGATTCATTTCCACTCCCTCTGTCTCTGGTGCAGTATTCCACAGCACAGAAGCACAGTAATCCTTTACTTTTGGGCTATTCATTTGCACGTAGAGGTTGGTGCTGTCCTTGGAGGCTGTGAATTGGCTGTGGATGGAGAAAGCATAATGCTTGTTTGAGGGATCATTGAAACTGACCAGCCACTGCTGGCTCCTGTCTGACCCAGCCCATCCAGGTACTGCATAGAGTAAATCCAGTGGTGGTATGTTGCAGTGTATGGGCCTCTTCTGTGATGTCTCCAAGACAGACCCATCTGTGAGCAGCCTGTGGGAGAGAAGGGGAAAGAGGGAAGTTTTGTAAATAAATCCTCAAATAAGCAAAGGATACACAGAGAAACTTAAAATCAACAAGAGAGAGATGAGCCACATTTACCACAGTCTCTGATTAACAGGGTGAGAGCCCAGAGTAAAGCCATTGCTTATCACTCAGAGGCTGCGTCTACACTGGCCCCTTTTCCGAAAGGGGCATGCTAATTTTCAACTTTGTAATAGGGAAATCTGCGGGGGATTTAAATATCCCCCGTGGGATTTAAATAAAGATGTCCACTGCTTTTTTCCGGCTTGTAGAAAAGCCGGAAAAGAGCATCTAGACTGGCCCGATCCTCCGGAATACAGCCCTATTCCGGAGGATCTCTTATTCCTACTTTGAAGTAGAGAAAGTAGGAATAAGAGATCCTCCGGAATAGGGCTTTATTCCGGAGGATCGGGCAAGTCTAGACACTCTTTTCCGGCTTTTCTACAAGCTGGAAAAAAGCGGCGGACATCTTTATTTAAATCCCACGGGGATATTTAAATCCTCCGCAGATTTCCCTATTACGAAGTTGAAAATTAGCATGCCCCTTTCGGAAAAGGGGCCAATGTAGATGCAGCCAGAGAGTGATCCCTTCTCTCTGCAATAGTTTGAGTGGGGAGAAATAGCCTCCAAAGTCCCAACAAGGAAAACTAAAAGGGGCCAAAGCCTCATTTTCTCTAGTGCTGGTGTGAAAAATTCTCAGGAGGTTTTGCTGGTAACTGCACAGACCTAGGGTATGTCTACACTACAGCGTTAATTCGAGTTAGCTTAATTTGAATTAACTATTTCGAATTAAGTTAACTCGAATTAACGCATCTATATACAAACAATATTTTGAAATAGCATTTGCTATTTTGAAATAGCGTGTCCACACTGAGTGGACCCTTAACTGAAGTTAAGGCTGGCTGGAACCACTGCCAGCAGGGCATCAGTTTAGGACTTAATGTGTGGGGCTGCTGCCTGAGGCTAACTGAGATCCGTGCTTAAAGGGACCTTACCCCCACCCTGGACAAACAGTTCTCAGGGTTCCCCACTTGCTTGTCTATCTTGATGAGGGACAGCAAAGCAGTCCTGTCTTGGAGTGCCCTGAGTGCCTGTACTCGGGACACCAAAGCACTCGGCCCCATGGAGCCAGAGCTGCCCCTGACTCCGATGTGTCTCGTGGGGTCATTGCCATCAGCCCAGAAGCATTTGCTGCAGGCTGCCATCCGGGGGTCCATCGGGGGGCTGTCAGGATCCAGGAGGCCCTGTGGGAGAGTATCCACCCCAAGGAGACCTCAGAGCCATGCTGGTCCTCCCCACCAGGGGATTGTGCCCCATTCCTCCCTCACGTCCTTCCACTTACTCCTCCCTAGCCCCCTTTCTTGATGTCAAATAAAAGACACGTTTTTTCATAAACACAAACTGTCTTTATTTAACAAAACTGGGGAGGGGGAATGAAACTCTGGGGAGACTGGGGAAAGGAGGCAGGAGAGGGGAGGAGAAAGGGTGGGAGAGGGGAGAGGAAAAACTGGGAGGAGGGAAATGGAAGGGGGAAGCAAGGGGAGGAAGGGGGAGGGGAAGCTTAGCGCTCAGGAGTGGGGGCCTCATCGGGCCACATATCTCCCAGCACGGAGTGTGCGGGGGCCTCAGCATCACGGAGGGATGGGTACGAGGGAGTGGAGGTTGAGGTGGGGGGTGTGGAGATTGAGGAGGGAGAGGTGGGTAGAGGGGCAGGAGTGGGAAGAGGAACAGTAGCTGGGGGGGCAGCAGGCACTGGGGCGGCATGGGGCAGCATGCTCTGAAACAGGGCCTGTAGGTGTCAGCACATGACACGGTCCTGGGCAAGCTGCTCCTGGAGGACCTGCAGGTCCTTCTGCACCCAGGCCTGGATGGTGCGGTGCAGGGCTCGCAGGGCCCCCAGGTACTGGTCCCGGTACCCCTGCCAGGTGCTGGTGGTCCAGAGGAGCCCTCAGGTGTGGGAGTTTGTCCTATGCGGGGTGGTGCTCCCTGCACGTGCAGCTGGTGCGGCCGTGGAGAAAGAAGGGGAGTAATCATTTCTCCCTGGGTACACAATGGATGATGCCCAGTGCCCCTTGTGAGGTGAGGATGACCATGCCCTGCACCGTCAGAGCCGACGTGCTTGTACAGAGCTCATGGTCAGGATGTCTGGCTCTCCCCAGGAGCGGGAGCTTCCCCAAGACCTCACCCATGCCCCAGTGCCATGTATAGTGCGGCCGAGGTGGGGGTGGGGGCTGGGGAGAGATGTCCCCTGCCTCTGTGTAGATGGGGCATGTGAAGGGAGGGCATCCTGCTAGGTCCCGCCCCGGAGTTGGGAGCATGTCAGGTCTCTTCACACACGCATGTAGCTATCGGGCCACGGCCCCTGTGCGGCATGCAGCTGGAGCCATCTGCCCAAAAGTGGCATGGAACGTGCCCGCATGTGCACAGGTGGCTGCATGATCCGTGGGAGGCATGGCCCACGTGCACGGTTTCTGGTCTCCCTCTCCTCCCGCCCAGGTAGGGGACAGTGATTGCACTTACCTGGTGTGGCTTCCCCTGATGACCCTGATGACTCCGGTGCTGGGACAGCTCGGGGGTCCCGTAGGCATGGCATCTTACGTGCTGGCCCCTCTGTCATGCCTGGGTCAGGGCCTTCTGGTCCCGGCACGCTGCCCCCCAGGGTAGCGTGGACTGTCCTGCCCCCCAGGATGTGGTCAGGGGTGGGGAAGTAGGGGAAGGTGCCAACCTGTGCTGCTGCACGGCCCCGGTGGCCCTGGCAAACCCCTGCCGCAACTCTTTAATTTTCAGGTGCACCTGCTCGTGGGTGCTCCTGTGGCCTTTCTGGGCCATGGTGGCCGCTATGCGGCCATAGACGGCTGCGTCCCTCCTTCTGGTGCAGAGATCATGGAAATTGGGGGCCTGCCCCCAAACCTCCATGAGGTCCACGTTCTCCTCACCAGTCCAGGTGGGTGCATGCCATCTACGGCTCCTGGCTGGCCCCTGGGTGCTGGGGGACTGGGCGGGGGATGGCTGGCTGGCATTGGCTGCCTGGCTCATCCTGGGGCCACTGGGTCAGGGGGAGAGACTGCTGACAGGACTGGCTCTTGCACGTGCAGTCTGGCCAGAGTCTACCCCTTTAAGGGCTCTGGGGCTGGGGGGAGAGGAGAGGAGTTTTCCTGCTTTGGCCCAGAGTGGCCACCAGGGGAAACTGGGAAGGGCTGGAGGCCAGCTAATTTGAATTAAGTGTCTACGCAGCACTTATTTCAAATTACCTATTTTGAATTTGGCGTTACTCCTTGTAGAATGAGGTTTACCAAATTCGAATTGAGCGCTCCGCTATTTTGAATTAAATTAATAGGTTTGCATGTATAGATGCTATTGAAGTTAATTTGAAATAACAGCTGTTATTTTGAATTAGCTTTGCAGTGTAGACATACCCTTAGGGGGCTGGGGATTGTCTCTCCAGGTGCATGGACTGCAGATGTTATTGAAAGTCAAAGCAATTGAGTGTTTAACCTTAGACTTGATCTTGTCTAACTAAATTGGTTCAAAAGCACACCATCAGATCAAATGGTGGACATTTGTGTAGTGAAGGCAGAGGAAGGGGATTCACAACTAACAAAATAAAGCCTCCTAAATCCTGAATTTTGTCACAAAAGAGGTGACAGTATGAAAATAAGAATACACTATTTAAAAACATATCTCCCAGTATAAAAGGATTAACCACCAGAGCAATCGTATCCAATACAACAAAAGTTGAGGACAATAGCCACCCTGGAACAGGATGGGCAATTAGCAGTAGCCTCTGAAGCACATGAAGGCCATCTCTGCACTACAGAATTAAGTCAATTTATATTTTGTCAACAGTTATAAGGCACATTTGTATACTGGCGGAGCCCGTGTGGGCCGAACACATCCACAATCATTATTCTTGCATCGACAGAGAGAATGATGCATTATGGGCACAGCACAGCTCATCACTCCCTGCTTTAGGAGTATCCATTCTGTCAGATGTCTCTGCCACACTGTTTGGAGTGGTTCACTGCTGTGTGTGCCTACCTGAGCACAGACGGTCAGAAAACAGGATAGATATCCCACTCCCCTTGGTAGTGAGTTCTGCAATTAGATTTCACCAAACGAGTTACAAACGTGAACTCTGGATTCCCATACCAGTGTTACTATGGAGTCACAGACAGTCCCCTTAGACTCTTCAGTCTTAATTTGCCACCCTGGAAAATTGAACTGCATGATAACAGGTCACATAAAGTAAAAATCACACCACAGCAGGTCCCTTCAAGTTACGAGAGACCAGTCACTTTTCCCAGATCAGTTGCTTTACCAGATCTTGATTCATCAAAGACAATGCTGGCAGCCAATTTTATAGTAACCAGAGTAAAGTGAGGCCAATGGAGGTGTGGGATGGACCTTGCTTTCAGATAGCCCATCAGATATATCTGGCTATTCCTAAATGAGAGCCAGATATAATTTAGGAAATTACAATTTGGTGGTTGAAATGAGTTCAGGAAATAAACACACACACACACACACACACATACCTAAGCAATGCATTAAAAAAAGCACCAAAGAGCAATGAATCATTCCGCACTGACTTGTGCCTGCACCTGGCAGCACTGGGAAAGTTTTTCCCACATGCCCTATGCTTACAGCAATAGTACCATTATTAGAATTCATATGACACTTTGCCAGTGACCTCTGTAATGAGTCTAAAAATAAGTTCTCTATGAAAAGATTTGGATATATTTGGACACTTTTCTGGGGATTATTCAAAAGTTTCTTTTCACACTGATTGCAGGGGTTTTTTTTTAGTTCAAGAGCATTGTTTCTGTGGGAGTGCTGATTCTTGTTATCTCTATGGACAAAACACAAACAGATACAGATGAATTTAGCTTTTAACTATTGCCTAACAAGAGATGGTCTGTACATATTTATGAAGTTGTGCACCAGTAAATGATGAAATGCATAATCCAGATATGCTGTTGAATATAGACTGATTCAGTAGATTGCATTCTCGCTTGTGTTAATTGGTGTAACTCCATTAATTCCTATGAAGCTATGTGGATCTACAACCAGATCTCCTGCACAGTGACCCTTTGAAGAGATCCACCTGAATGAATCTCTTTGCAGGATGGGGAGAGCAGCATGCTGAGGGATCAATTTCTTTCAATTTGATTGTGACATCAGTGCGGAATTAAGAAAAACAATTGGCCAAGGTGGAAAGTGAAAATTAGTTAAATTTAATACATTTGAAATCAGATTCCTAAAGAATGACTATAAATGCCTATAGAATTTAATAATGATAGCCTAAGAAAAGACAAAAGACAAAGATGAAAATAATTTAAATAATGAGCAGAGACCATAGCAAAAAAGAGGCTGAATTACCCTTTCCTGCTGCATAATCTAGAGTCTGTCACATGGTAGATATGTGACTCAGTGAAATATTTAAAGTGAAGTGGGTAGGCTATAAGACACTTGTCTTCTGTGAAGCAAAATGTGAGATCTACAAAGATCAAACTCTGTGATTTAGATAGTAATACAAAAGATATGGAGACTTCTTTAGCCTGGGTTGAAAAAAAAAAGTCGCTATACCAATCTGCCAGACTGGTATTTTCATGATGCCTGCTGAAATTAGCATGTGCTTTATGGGTTTGCACTGTGGTCTGGGAGGCACATTGGTCAAGAGGCGAGGAGCAGGGTGGGTATTAGGTATGATGCTGCAGAAGGGAGTTCAGGGCAAGGGGAAGGCAGAAAGGTTTGGGAACAGTGGCAGGGCTGAAGAGGCTGGGGAAGGGGTGGTTTCTAGAAGATATGGGTAGAATGGATGGGGAGGCAGCAAGGTCCAGGAGCAACAAAATATAAATTTGCTCAAGGTGCCATTTTCCCTCACGCAGACCCTACCTGGGACTTGACCATGACAAGTAGACTTTTTCTGCAAGCAGTTGAACTGAAACCTGGTCAAGAGCAAATATATCACATTTTGGAGATCTTGGCTGACGATTTTAGCAAAGAAATGGCTCATTTTATGGAACAGAAAATGCCTATTAGCTTGGGGTTTGCCTTTCCAAATGACTTACAAGGAGAGGCTGAGGTATTTGGGTTTATTTAATTTACCGAAGAGAAGAGTGAGGGGGATTTGATAGCTGCCTTTTACTATCTGAAGGGGTGTGTATGTTCCAAAGAAGATGGAGAGAGGCTATTCTCAGTGGTGACAGATGACAGAAAGAGGAGCAATAGTCTCAAGTTGCAGTGGGGGAGGTCTAGGTTGGATATTAGGAAAAACTATTTCACTAGGAAGGTGGTGAAGCACTGGAATGGGTTACCTAGGGAGGTGATGGAATCTCCATACCTAGTTCTGGCTTGAGAAAGCCCTGGCTTGGAGGAGTTAGTTGAGGTTGGTCCCACTTTTGGCAGGGGTTTGGACTCGGTGAGCTCTTGAGGTCTCTTCCAGCCCTAGGATTTTATGATCCTATGATATCCTAGATGCAGAATGCTGCTGAAAGATTCCAGTCACATCAAAGCAGAAAATGCACATGTGAAATTCAGATGCAATGATCAGAGGAAAAGGAGACATTTGAAGGATTGCAATGACAAAAATATGATCTCATTCTCAATTCGGTTATCCAGAAAAAGAGGAATAATCTAGCAATACTCTAAGTTTTTCAGTAGGACACTGTAATGGTAGCTGTGCCAGACCCTGCTAAATTTATGGACAAAATGAAGAGGAATCTTTCCTTTTTTGGAATACTGATTCTGCTTCTAATTTGTTGGGCTAGTTCCAATAGCACAATGCCTGGTCACTGGTGGAACCTCAAGAGAATTCTGATTAACTTCCCACTACTTCTTAGATTTTTGGCACATCAGTTCATAAACTGGAATGCTAATTAGCCATTACATACTGTTTTCTCTGGAAAGCTATGTCTAGACTGCAAGCCTCTTTCGAAAGAGCCTCTTTCGAAAGAGCGCGTCTAGACTACAATACGCGGATTGGAAAATCGATCCACTTTTTCAAAAAAGAGCGTCCTGACGGCTGGACGCTCTTTCGAAATTCAAAGCCACCCGGAACCGCTTCTGCCAGGGCATGGGGGCAGCATTTCCTTCCGGGTGCTGCTGCCTGCCTGCCCTTTGCAGAGACGCGTGGTGAAAGGGACACTCCTGAACACCCGTTGCTCTGCTCCTGCAGTTGCCTTTGCTGTCCCTCTAGGAGGTAAGCAAGGCATTGCAGTGCTGGTTTGGAGTGCTCAGCTTCCTGGGACACCCCAGCAGCTTTTTTCTGTGGAGGTTTTTCTGTTTGAGACCATTTTTTTGGCATGGAGCCAGAGCTGCCCCTGGGCAGGCGATGGCCCCACACCATCATACTGCAACTGTTGCTGCATCTGCATGACACAGTCATGAGGCTACTTCCCCAGCTGGACCCAGACCAGAGGTACGAAGGGCTCCTCCGTCAAGCAGCCACATTGCCCTTGCCTCCAAACTTCTTTGTGGACAGGCGTGTTTGGAGGCTTGACACCAGCTCTGACTGGTGGGACCGGCTCGTGATGGAGATCTGGGATGACCAAGAGTGGCTACGCAACTTCAGGATGCGAAAGACCACTTTCCAGGAGCTGTGTACCTGGCTCGCCCCTGCTCTGCAACGGCAAGACACCCACCTGCGGCCCGCTATCCCCCTGGAAAAGAGGGTCGCCATTGCCCTCTGGAAGCTGGCAACCCCCGACAGCTACCGCTCCATGGGACACCAATTTGGAGTGGGCTGGTCTACCGTTGGATCCATCCTGATGGAGGTAAGTCATTGTCTGGGGGCAGTCACAGTTTGGGGTGGGGGGAAGGGAGACTGTCAGGAAGGGCAAAGTGGAGTGTGAGTGGGAGGGAGCCCCTCCACTCACCCTGAATTGTTGGAGGGGGGTTCTGAGGAGGGGATTCCCGGGGTGTTTGAGAGGGAAGGTGGGTGGTGGGTTCTCCACCTAAGAGATAAGGCACCCCTTCTAACATTTTGTTGTCTGTCTCGTTCTGCAGGTGGTGAGGGCCATCAATTCGGAGCTGCTCAACAGGCTCATCTGTCTACAAGATCTGGACAGTGTCATGGCCGGCTTTGCTGCCCTTGGCTTCCCGAATTGTGGAGGAGCACTCGATGGGACACACATTCCAATCCGTGCACCGCCCCATCGAGCAGCCCAATTCATTAACAGAAAGGGCTACTTTTCTATGGTCCTCCAGGCCCTGGTCGACCATTGTGGCCAGTTTTCGGACATTTGTGTTGGGTGGTCAGGGCGGGCACATGATGCCCGCATCTTCAGGAACTCGTACTTCTACCGGAGGCTTCAGGCAGGAACATTTTTCCCGCATCACGAGTTTGCGGTTGGGGATGTGCACATGCCGGTGTGCATAGTGGCTGATGCTACCTACCCCCTGATGCCGTGGCTGATGAAGCCCTACACCGGCCACCTGGATGCGAGCAAGGAGCAGTTTAATGCTCACCTTAACCGGGCTTGCAACCAGGTGGAATATGCATTCGGACGTTTAAAAGGCAGATTCCGGTGCTTGCTCACACGCCTAGACATGGGGGAGAGCAACATCCCTGAGGTGGTGGCCGCGTGTTGCGTTCTCCATAACCTGGTGGAGAGGAAAGGGGAGGCCTTCCTACCAGGGTGGGGCAGAGGTGCTGATGGCCAGGAAAGGCACTTTGCCCAGCCCCGGACAGCTGCCATCCGCCAGGCTCACCGGTCTGCTGTTGGCATACGGGAGGCCCTACGGGAGCAATTCTCAAGTGGAGGCCACTGACTCTACGGAGGGGCTTCTGCCTGGGGACTGGGCCCTGGCCCAATAGAAGCTTCCCTCCACAACCCATCTCCTGACCCTGTTTGGACAAATCATTAACACCAGGGTTTGTTGCAAAATAATATGTTCTGTTTAATTTTTTTACATATCTCTCAAAAAATAGTATACGTGTTGCAAACATAAAAAAGCTTTTTTTCATTTTTGATGTTGACAAAACTATGTACAATAAACATCTTGTTGAACCCTTTCTTTGTGATTTAACTGGGGTGATGGGGGTGCTTGAAACCTGGAGGGGGGAAGGGGACTTGAAACCTGGAGGGGGGAAGGGGACTTGAAACCTGGAGGGGGGAAGGGGATCAGGTTGCACGGTGTTTGCCTGATTTCCCTCTCCTGCCTGGGCCTCGTGTTCGGGGTGCTCCATGGCCACGGGATCGGGTGGTGCACCTGTCGGTTGGCTGGCTGGGGTGCTCTTGGGATGTGGAGGCCTGGGGGAGAGGAGGGCCAGGGGGAGAGAGGGGCTGGGGAACTGGGGGGGCTGGGGGAGAGGGAGGTCCAAGGGGGGAAAGGGATGCTGTTGTGGAAGGGAGGTTTGGTGGGGCGGGGTCATGGGGTGCTGGAGGAGCAGGACCAGGCACAGGAGCAGGCAAGCCGCAGACCTCCCTGAGAGTGGCAGTCAGGGACGTGCGCTGCTGGACCAGCTCCTCCATCAGCCGGTCACGCCAGCGATCTTCTGCCTCCGCCCTCTCTCTCAGGATGGAGTTGAGCTCCTGCACGGCCTCCACGTGCTGCCTGAGGATGTCCGCATAGACATGCCTGTGTCTGCGGCTCCCATGTCCCCGAGATGGAGATGGAGGTGGGGCTGGGGTGCTGCGGCCCTCTTGCACGGCTGGTCCGGCTGTGGAGGAAAAGAAGAAGACACAATCAGTCCTAAAAAACTGGACTCTGTAGCACTTAAAATACTAACAGGATGGTTTATTAGGGGATGAGCTTTCCTGGGCCAGACCCACTTCCTCAGATCAGACTAACACAGCTACATTTCTATCACAATCAGTCATGTGTGCAACAGCTGTCCAAAAGGGCATGCCCTCTCCTTGAGACAGGGGAATCAGACGTTCTGAAGGTAACACTGTGTGTGACCTGGGCATCAGCCTGAGCATGACAGGTTTCCCTTGTGCATCACCCACTGTGCACCCACCTACCTCCCCCCCCCCCGGGTGTTACACAACCTCACTGCACTCACCTGCTGCTTCCTCTCCTGCGCCAGATGACACTTGGGACCTCTGGGGTCTGGGTGACTGGCTCCAGGGTGAGGGTCGCCGTCTCCTCACTGTCCTCCTCCTCTGGCACCATGTCCCCGTCTCCAGACTGCTCTGGGTCCTGCTCGGGAGCGTCCACCACAGGGTCTGCCAATCCTGACTGGACGAAACACCGTGGTGTGCGGGCTTCACCACTGCCACCCAGGATCTGGTCCAGCTCGGTGTAATAAGGGCAGTAGTAGGGGGCTGCCCCAGAATGGGAGCTCTCCTCGCTGGCCTTGATGTACCCCTGGCGCAGCTCTTTTACTTTGGAGCACACCTGGTCCTGGGTGCGGGGGTAGTGGCCCTTCTGGGCCAGGGCTTCTGCCATGCAGCCATAAATGTCGGCATTTCACCGCCGGCTTTTGAGGGCTTGTAAGGCCTCCTCCTCTCCCCAGAGCTCCAGAAGGGTCTTGAGCTCTGCCCAGACCAGGATGGTGCCCGGCGTTTGGAGCCCTTGGCTGGGTCCCCAGAAGGCTCTGTGGAAGGGCCAGGACGGTCTTGGGGCTGGGACATGCTGCACCAAAGTAGCCATGTGCTCTGGCTCCTTCTCTGCAACAAGTGGCTGTGAGGGTGCCTGTCCCTTTAAGAAATGGCTGCAGACAGGAACCACAGACATGCAACCCATGCCCCAGATTGTCCATCATGGCTTCTTCCTGGAGGCCAATATTTTCGAAAAAAAAGGCCTCCCCCCGTCCACACTCACTTATTTTTGACGGATCTCCGTCGAAAAAGGCGTTCTTCCTCGTGGAATGAGGTTTACCGCCGTCTAAAGAAAAGCCACGTTCTTTCGATTTAATTTCGAAAGAACACGGCTGCAGTCTAGACGCAGGTGAGTTTTTTTCGAAAAAAAGGCTACTTTTTTCGAAAAAGCCCTGAGTCTGGACACAGCCGAAGTGAGGGATTGCTACCAAGCCAGTGAGCCATCTCCCGCAGTATAAGGACTCTGACTGTGGCCAGGACTGTCTATATGTTATTGCCACAAATCCCATATCAGACAGTTAATGGATAAGTTTACCCACAAGAAAAAAAATATGAAACCTCATCAGTTAGTTACTGATTTAAGCTTTAAAATATAATAATTTATTTTCTCTCCTTACAATCAAATATATATTTTTCTCTTGCATAATATTTTTGGAGGGGATGTATTTTTTCAGCAGTAACTGGGTATTTAGGAGTTTTGGTTAAGTAAGGACTTTGAAAATGGAGGAAGAAGGGAATGGCATGAGACAGATTTGAAATGGCATCAGAGATTAGTATTTTGTTTAAAGCAAACTATGATTATCTATAAGGTACAGACTATTTCCCCATTTCTAACTATAAGCTAATATATGCTATTCTAATTGATTTTTATTTAATTCTATTGCATAAAAAGTAAATCTAGCCTGTCTCACTGTAGCTGGAAAAATATCTGTGGGTTCGTTTGCAGGATGGAGGACTATACTGTGGCAACTAGTAACTCTGAATGGGACTTGAATTTATAGTCAACCAGTTGAACATAAATTTTTGGTGTAATGCTGTGGTAAATGGCTAAAGTGATCTTTGTATGTATACACAGGGGAATATTCTGCAGGAATGAGAAAGTGATATTAAAAATATATATTGCACCACTGAAACCATCGTTAGAACAATACATCCAGTTCAGGTGTCCTCGTTTTAAAAATAGTGTTGAAAAATTAGATAAAGTATATAGAAGAACTGTAAGAATATGTGTGCTTTGGAAAACACCTCACAATGAAAGAAATTATGTTCAATTTACTTAGATTTTTGAAGAGAAATACAAGGAGATTCTTTTAAAAGCACATGGATGTTACTGAACGAGAGAACCCTGGGGCAGGAGGGACAGCTTCTGAGAGCCCCGTGAAAGGCGAGGCTAGTGGTCGTGGGGCCAGGGCCTCAGCAGCCCAGTGGCAATAATGGGGCTGTGGTAGCGGGGCACAGGCAACCCAGCAACCCAGTTGAGGCTAAAGCAATTTGTTCTTGCTGCAGGGGAGAAAGGGGTAAACAGTATGGTGGCAAAATTTGCAGATGATACCAAAATGCTCAAGATAGTTAAGACCAAAGCAGACTGTGAAAAGCTTCAAAAAGATCTCACCAAACTAATTGATTGGGCAACAAAATGGCAAATAAAATTTAATTATGATAAATGTAAAATAATGCACATTGGAAAAAATAATCCCGACTATACATACAATATGATGGGGACTAATTTAGCTACAACTACTCAAGAGAGAGATCTTGGAGTCACTGTGAATAGTTCTCTGCAAACATCCGCTCAGTGTGCAGTGGCAGTCAAAAAAGTGAATAGAATGTTAGGAATCATTACAAAAGGGATAGAGAATAAGACAGAGAATATCGTATTGCCTCTTTATAAAGCCATGGTACGCCCACATTTTGAATACTGTGTACAGATATGGTCATCTCAAAATATTAGCATTGGAAAAGGTTCAGAAAAGGGCAACAAAAATGATCAGAGGTTTAGAACGGGTTCTATATGGAGAGAGATTAAAAAAACTTTTCATCTTAGAAAAGAGGAGACTAAGGGGGGCGGGAAGGGATATGACCGAGGTCTATAATATCATGATGTGGAAAAAGTGAATAAGGAAAAGTTATTTACTTATTCCCACAATATAAGAACTAGTGGTCACCAAATGAAATTAATAGTCAGCAAGTTTAAAACAAAGGAAAGGAAGTTTTTCTTCAATCGGTGCACTGTCAACCTGTGGAACTCCTTGCCAGAGGATGTGGTGAAGATTAGGACTTTAACAGGTTTCCAAAAAAATCTGGATAAATGCATGGAGGTTAGGTCCATAAATAGCTATTAGCCAGGATAGGTAGGAATGGTGTCTCTAGCCTCTGTTTCTCTGGAGGTGGGTAATCATGTGAGGATTACCTGTTGTATTCCCTCCCTCTGGTCAACCGGTACTGGCCACTGTTGGCAGACAGGATACTGAGCTGGATGGACTATTGTTTTGACCCAGTATGTCTGTTCTTATGTTCTTCCTTCAATAACCATTAATTTATCTAATGTGCTTCTCTTTCTCAAAGACTTTATCCAATAAGGCTCTTTCTTTATTTCTCTTCTGTCCTGGATAAAATCAATCTGATATTTTAGTCAATGCCACAGAGCTCCGTCCATAGGGCTCTATCTCTGAATCACTGCTCTCCCCTGTTTTGAAATGAAGATATAGAAGCTCCCCTTCCATTCCAGAGAGATGTGGTACTAATATGGAACTTCCTTCTCCTTAGAAGAGGACCTCCTAATAGTTTCTCCAGCAGGTGGTTTGTGTCCTCATGGATGGACAGGTAAGGTCTGCTGTATACTTCTCCTCCTGCCATACACAAAACCCCCCATTGTGGATGAGCAAGCTCCTGATATAGTAAATCTGGGATACCTTCATCAGGTTCATCCACCAGGCACAGCTCTATTGCTTTCCCTTCAACAGGGCCATGTGCCATGGGGATTAATACAAGCAGTACAAGATACTGCTCCATATATTGTGCATCTGCCAGGCCCACTCCAAGGCATCACAGCTCCACCACAATGCCATCCAGGACCAGCTGGTCAAACCACCAACCCTGGGGAACATCACCAGCAACTCTGATGTCTCTGGAATGGACAGCCTGCTACAACCCAACATCATCATGACCAACAAAGAGCACAGGAAGGTCATCATGGTGGATGTCATGGTGCCTTTGGGCCCGAGATCAGAAGGTTGAGAAGTACATCCCACTGGCTGACACCATGAGGGCCCAGAGCTACAAGGTCCACATCCACACCCTTCCCATGCAGGCCATGGGTGTGGGGGATCCCCACAACAAGCCAGCCATGAGACATCTGATGGTTTAGAGACATCTACATGGAGGAAGAGACGGGCCACCATCAGTACCAGGATGAGTGACCAAGATTGCTGATGAGGGTCATGGCCAGGAAAAACATCCACTTCCTTCCCTTCTCCTTTCCTCAGCAGACAAACAAGGCCGCCATTGAGAGACAACGTCAGGAAAATCACCTGCTTTCTTCCCTTCCTCAGAAGACCCACAACACACTGACAGACCAACGGACACACTCCACTGAGGGACAAACTCCACCAATGTGCTTATGCACTTTGCCACCACATACTGCGACTCTGTACCCTGCGAACATTTATTCACTGCTGCTGCAATAATTCACCCACCTTAATCGGTGACAATGCAGTTATGTATGCCATGTATCTTGCTAACTATGTAAACTGATACTTGTGACTTACCATAACCCAAGCTTAGCTCTTGGATGTATAATGTCTTCCTTTTTAATTTGTAACCTGTAAACTTTTCATCTTAGAAAAGAGCTTTAATCGAAACATTAGCTTTAATATTATTTAATTCAGTCTTGGTGCCAATACCCTATTTCGGAGCAAATCACACCTCTCAGCACTGTTTATCTAGGTTTGCTCATTTTTACTTGGTTCACATTTTCCAGCTTTTCTCTACTAGTATGAGGGCAAGAAATACACCTGTTTAACATCAGATTTGAGATTCAGACTTCGGGCATGAAGTACCACCCCTCTACTTCACTGTCCCATTTCAAAATTGAAACCCCCAAAAAACTAATCAAGTTACACTTATTTAGAATCTTCTACTCTCTCTTGAATACTAGATGGTTCGGTTTTTATTTTTATAGCAATGCCAATTACTTTAAAAATAACATCATTGTTCTTTTTAATATTCAGAACTGTTAATATTAAAATCATGCAGACCCTGACCCTATGAAAATCAGTGACCATTTTATCATTTACTTCTCTGAAAACAGGCCCAGGCCCATAGTGTTTGTTATGGGATATCATCCCTAGATATGTCAAAGACACCAATAACATAAAAGTTGGTTCACTAATGAGATTAATGTTAATCAGTGCACTTGATTAGGAAAGGAGAATTACATTATAAATTAGTGAGAGACTAAAGGTGGGCAGGAAATTATTTTCCTCTCATTTGAAAATTGGATAGCAAAAATATTGTCTCTTTCCAAACTGAGATGAAAAGTTGACATTGAAAGTTTGAATAAAACACATTTTGTGTCAAAAAATGTTTCCCTTCAGTAAAATAGTTTATTTCAATTTTGTCAGTTTTAACCATTTACTTGTTAATCTGCTACATATTTGAGAGGCTGTGTCTAGACTGGCAAGTTTTTCCGCAAAATCACATGTGGAAAATCTTGCCAGCTGTCTACACTGTCAGCTTGAATTTCCGGAAAAACACTGACAATCTCATGTAAGATCATCAGTGCTTTTCCGAAAATACTATGCTGATCCCGTTCGGGCGAAAGTCTTTTTCCGAAAGATTTTTGCGCAAAAGGGCTAGTGTAAACAGCACAGTAGTGTTTTCCGCAAAAAAGCCCCGATAGCAAAAATGGCGATCGGGGCTTTTATGCAGAAAACCGCGTCTAGATTGGCCACGGATGCTTTTCCGCAAAAAGTGCTTTTGCGGAAAAGCATCCTGCCAATCTAGACGTGCTTTTCTGAAAATGCTTTTAACGGAAAACTTTTCCGTTAAAAGCATTTTCGGAAAATCATGCCGGTGTAGACATAGCCAGAGAGTTTGTCTGTCTGCCTATTTGTTCAAGAATGCCTCCTAAACAGTTAAATCTAAGACCACCAAATTTGATACACGGCTTACTGTTATCATAACTAAACTACTCTTAAGCACTGATTATGTGACTTTGAACATATGAATTAACCTTTCCTTGCTTTAGTTTCCCATACCTAAATTATGGGCAACAATATATGTATACCTCGCAGGTGTGCTGTCAGACTTAATTCAGTAATATCTGTGAAAAAAATAAGAGCCTCAGATGGAAAACATCCTATGAATAAGAAGTGTTGTTATTGATGCCCATAAAATATGAGCTTGGAGCATGTCTGGAATATGAACTACTGCAGCTGGTTTGTGTGCTACAATTTAAGCTCTATATTTTTACTATTCTGCAGGGCGATGGACGGAGCTATTGATCTTTTTCTTTAAGCTATTCCTTTAAACCTTAACTATTTGAAAGCCTTTTTATTAACAGAATTATACCCCATGTTCAAGTTAAACAGAATCATAAGTACTGTGAAGTATTTTTGCCTGTGTGGTGGAATGTATATAAGAGAACAGCTTATTAAAATGTTGTCAACCTTCCTGTCAGTTGTATGGATAAAAATATACCTGGATAAAATAAATGATTTTTTATGTTTATTTTGCATGCACAACCTGGTAGTTAAACACAAAGGCTACGTCTACACTGGCCCCTTTTCCGGAAGGGGCATGTAAATTTCACCAGTCGTCTTAGGGAAATCCGCGGGGGATTTAAATATCCCCCGCGGCATTTAAATAAAAATGTCCGCCGCTTTTTTCCGGCTTCTAAAAAAGCCGGAAAAGAGCGTCTACACTGGCCTCGATCCTCCGGAAAAAGTGCCCTTTTCCGGAGGGTCTTATTCCTACTTCAAAGTAGGAATAAGAGCCTCCGGAAAAGGGCGCTTTTTCCGGAGGATCGAGGCCAGTGTAGAAGCTCTTTTCCAGCTTTTTGAAAAGCCGGAAAAAAGCGGCGGACATTTTTATTTAAATGCCGCGGGGGATATTTAAATCCCCCGCGGATTTCCCTACGACGACTCATGAAATTTACATGCCCCTTCCGGAAAAGGGGCCAGTGTAGACGTAGCCAAATATTACTGGTGCCCACAGGTAATTTTGCTTATCAAAACAGGAGGTCATTTTCAAAAATTGTCTAAATTAATAATTAGCAATGTGGCTTATGAAAGAACAAATAATACTCATCAGACTATACGACAAAACCTCCATTTTATAAGCACCAGTTGTCCAAACAACCTGTTATATTAACCATTTGTTCCTGATTGCAGAGGTGAAGAGTAGGAATTGCATAACAAAAATGATGATGAAGAGCAAGACAACAATGTTTTAGCCTGTGAAGTCTTTGGTGAACTGCAGACTGCTTTGTCATAGCTTGAAGGACACAAAGAAATGGATGTAGTGTCCCTTTGCCCCATTTTTAATGTAATTTTGAGGTTTTCAGTTTTTATTCCTTCAACTGTCCAGTTTCAGCAGTCAGTTGGGGCTTGATCTTGTTTGTCTCTGTGAGCAGCTGCACTTTCCAAGGTACTCCAGATCTCTCAGACTGCTAGGTGTACAGCTTCACTTCCTGAACTCCCAGCCCTCTGGACCTGTGATTCCTTTTATGTGAACCAACTGGGTCCTGACTGGTTGCTCCTTGCAGCCCTCTCCCATTGACTGTTTCCTTTGTAGCCTTTCTATGCTCTGTGAGGGACTCACTTTCACTGTTCCACTCTAGGGCAGAGTACAGTTAATCCCTTCTGCATTTGTGTGGGGTGGAAACAGATTATGATTCTAATCTCCAGGGCTACGTCTACACTGGCCCCTTTTCCGGAAGGGGCATGTAAATTTCACTAGTCGTCATAGGGAAATCCGCGGGGGATTTAAATATCCCCCGCGGCATTTAAATAAAAATGTCCGCCGCTTTTTTCCGGCTTTTAAAAAAGCCGGAAAAGAGCGTCTAGACTGGCCCCGATCCTCCGGAAAAAGTGCCCTTTTCCGGAGGCTCTTATTCTTACTTTGAAGTAAGAAGGGAAGGAGGGGAAGGAGGGGCTTAGAAGCAGAGGCTTAGAAGCAGTCCCATATCCATGGATTATTGCTAAAGGATCCTTCTGGGCTACATCTACACTGGCCCCTTTTCCGGAAGGGGCATGTAAATTTCACTAGTCGTCATAGGGAAATCCGCGGGGGATTTAAATATCCCCCGCGGCATTTAAATAAAAATGTCCGCCGCTTTTTTCCAGCTTTTAAAAAAGCCGGAAAAGAGCGTCTAGACTGGCCCCGATCTTCCGGAAAAAGTGCCCTTTTCCGGAGGCTCTTATTCTTATTCAAAGTAAGAATAAGAGCCTCCGGAAAAGGGCACTTTTTCCGGAGGATCGGGGCCAGTCTAGACGCTCTTTTCCGGCTTTTTTAAAAGCCGGAAAAAAGCGGCGGACATTTTTATTTAAATGCCGCGGGGGATATTTAAATCCCCCGCGGATTTCCCTACGACGACTAGTGAAATTTACATGCCCCTTCCGGAAAAGGGGCCAGTGTAGACGTAGCCCAGAAGGATCCTTTAGCAATAATCCATGGATATGGGACTGCTTCTAAGCCTCTACTTCTAAGCCCCTCCTTCCCTGATTTTTAAGATACAACTAAAACAACAACAACAACAACAATAATTTGTATTTCAAAGGAATTTACACATGATAATGTTTAGGGCCCACATTTTTAAATGTATTTAGATGCTTAACTCCCATTGAAATCAGTGGCAGTTAGGTGCCTAATGTCTTTGAGGATCTGAGAAAATATACTTTATACAAAATTATTAAACATTGTAACATTCCAATAAGGTAGCTAATAATAACTGTGGCACTTCCTCAGACCTGCTGAGGAACAAACCCAGACAAATGGTGAGCTGGAGCAGTATTGCTTTTGGGGTTATTTATTAGTACATATTCTTAAGAGTAAGGTGATACCAACACACGCATCATATTCATGCTGGCAGTTTGGAGGGAGGCTGCAAGTGTGGTGTAGATTACCTTTGATTTCACTGGTGGCTGGAGTGCTGGCCAGGTGTCAGTTTCCCAGACACTAGACCATAATGTTCCTTGGGAGATCCCTCTGGATCTGCAGGAGGCTTTACTGTCTCTGGGCCAATCCCAGGTTTCTGCTGTGATGTTACATTTTGTTCGGGAGAGAGAGAGAGAGAAATTTTCTGGCCACTTCTCAGGTAATTTATATGCTTGCAGGGTCTTTGTCTGCCTTAAAAGGTATATATCAAAGGCATGATAAAAAGCTTAACAAATTATAACTAAGCAAGCCAAGGTCAGGAACGAAGGGAAAAGCACAGGAGTATGTCTGGTCAGCTAGACACCAGTGAAGAGGAGAGAGGGGGGTCATGTCTGACTGGTTACATTAACTTCATTTTATAGGTAGCACCCCCTACCCTCCTAAAAAAGGGAGTAGATGTCTTATCTACTAAAGTTACATACTCTTGCACTGAAGTTGAGATGGAAATAGAAGACATAATTGGAAAATCCTTTAGGTAAAGATAATAAGGGTAAAACCAAGGGTGATTTCACATCAAGGGATTTAAAACAAGTATCAGAATCATAAAAAAAGTGGGCGGGGGGATTGGTAGTGATAAGGGATTTAAACTGCCCAGACATATGTTGAGAAAATAATACAAGAAGGCTCCAATTATTCAACAAGTTTTCAGAATGAATTTTAGACAAATTATTTATTTCAGAAGTTGGAAAAGATAACTAGGCGAGAGAGGCTATTTTAGATTTGATTTTAACAAATACAGATAAACTGGTTGAGAATGTGAAAGTGGAAGGCATCTTGGGTGAAAATGCTAATGAAATGATAAAGTTCATTATTCTAAGGAATAGTTGGAGGGAAAACATCACAATAAGGATAACTGATTTCAGTAAAGTAGAATTTATGAAACTAAGGGAGTTGGTAGGCAGGATCCCCTGGGAAATAAGTTTATGAGGAACACTAGTTCCTTTTAGCCCTTTTATTCCCTTTTAGTCCCCTTTAACCCTACATTTCTATGATTTTATTTACTAAAATATAGATCCTAATACAGTGTTAATCTCAGGAGATTACAGCACACTAGAAGCAGAACTCCAATTTTTATCATACTCCAGAGCAAGTTTTATAATACCTATAACTCCCAATACATTTGAATTTCAACTTTTGGGTTTGATTGTACTGTTTTAAACTGGCACATCTTTCTTTTTATTTAAATTAATGTTCTGCTTGCTTAAGCAAGCATAACTACTGATCCTTTTGGCTTTATTTATTTATTTTTAGTATTCCCCAGTATTTGTTTTTTTATTTAAAGTTGTCTGGAGATGTGATCATTCACAATTACGTCCTTCATTGCTTCATCTTTGCAGATAACATCTAAACTTGATCTCTGCTTTTGTATGAAATCATGAATGCATTAAAATAATAGATTAATCTAATGATCTATGCTCTCAAATTGATGATAAAGTTGCACAGATATTATTGACTGGCACTGTTCCTAAAATGAAAATGTATTCATGCTCAGTTAAGCTGGTTTCACTTCAAAACTGTGGCTTCTTCTTTAACAATTTTTACTTGCTATACTTGTCAGTTCTAGCAAAATATTTTTCTCCTTATACAGATTTTCACAAATCTAACCTGATCTTTTCTTGAGCATCACACAGAGACTACCATGATCCATTTTTTCCTCTCTGGAGCTAAATTATTTAAGTTTTTTCTCTGGTAACTATCCTTCACAAAACCATAAATACATTAAAGTTGGTAGCAAACAGTGCTGCCTTATTACATGTAGAGACTCACACTGGTTTGATTAACTTTTCTATCAACCTATGGATCAAGATATTTAAAAGTCATTAAGTATATTACTAACAGTGTATTTATCCATTGTGCATATTCATCCTCTATTCTTTTTAGTTTTTCTGTTTTTTTTATAGCCCTACTATTACTTTATCTTTAAGGAATACTGAGCATTAGCAAACTTTGCACCCAAAAAACTTAAAAAACAATTAATGGTCCTGCAGCACCTCAAAGTATTATATAGAATTTATCATTGAAAAGTTATTGTATTGTAGTTAGTGAATAATTTGTAAGTTGCTAAACCAAGAGTAAAGTAAGTCAATAAAAATAAGTGTTAATAAATTCCTGTGACAACTTCATACACTCCATGTACTATGTACATACAATGTATGTTACATATTTTTAAAAATATTTTGGAAAGTTTTTTTTTTTAATTTGCTAGGCCCTTTTTGAGCTGTCTATAAAGTCACATGCCCTGACAACCACGAACTGAACAGTAATGTGAGAACAATGTAAAATCTACCATAACTGACCTACATACAGTTTTCTATATCTACTAATACTGCGACTATAAATAAATAATGAAAATATTATGATTATAAATATTGTGGCTATACCTTGAGGTGCTCATCTCCAGTGTTTTATCCCATCACAATTTCAATCTGTGACATTTCTAAGTTGAGGAAACTCAATTTTCACCATTCTCAAAACTGGACAGCTATCACTGTAAAGCAAAGATCCATATTTAGAGAAACCTTTCCTCTGGGAGATAGATTTTCTAAAACTAGATGGTGTTTAATTTGGAATGCTAGAATAGGTGCCAGAGAAGATGCATTAGTGGGCCAATAGCACGTGAGTTGATCAAAATGCCATATTAAATGCACTTATCTCACTACTTTGCACTTTAACCCATAGCTATGACCTTTTTTATGTGTTTTGGAGGCAGAGGTTATGTAGTAGGTATGCATCACTCTTTGTTTATGACAAGGCTTAATGGAAACATCATTGGACTGAATGCAGAGTGTCAGGGGTGCAAGCCCCCCACTGTGCCTCAGTGCCCCCGACTGTCCTCATATAGCCCCTCTCAGGGCAAGTTACAGTCTGTATGGGTAGCTCATCATTGGCAATGGGATTATCTCCGCGATCCCGCTTACCTAAACTGCGCTGTGATCCGCCTCCAAACCCTGGGCCTTGCCTCCGGCCCCTAGCCAGGGGAGCCTTAGCTGGCCTTCTCCCAGCCCTTGCTGGCTATCCCCAGCGGGTCTGCCTCCTGGGAGCTCCTGCTTCTTCTGCAGTCAGCCCCTCACTGGCTTCCCCCTCCTAAGCACTGTGCTTCTCTATATATAGGTGCCAGCTGGGCTCTCACTTGCCCTAATGGCTTCCGCTGGGCTCTCCAAGCCAACTGGGCTTCTCTGTATAGGTGCCAGCTGGGCTCTCACTAGCCTAACAGCTTCCGCTAGTCTCACTGTTCCCAGCCCTGGCTCAGGGCCTGTGTCTTGGTCTTAAAGGGCCAGTGTAGGGCAGGCGCCTTGTCACACAGCTTCCCCTTCGGATCGGGCTTCCCTTCCTCGGCCGGCCCCCAGCCGGGCCTCTCCTATACCTTTCCTCAGGGTCTGGTTTCCCCTCAAGGCCTTAGCTACCTTCAGGTTTGCCCTCGCTGCCTCTGAGCATGCGCTGCAACGTCGGCGGGTCGGCAGGCGTGCTCCCCAGTGGGTCACCCTGCCGATGTCAGTGTGGGGCAACAATGCCCCATCACTTAACCCCCTTTCCAGGACTCCATCCCCTTCCGCCGTCTCGTTATTGGCTAGGGACCTAGAAAAAAATCTACGTTGTTATGGGCTTTCCCCGGCCTGTGGCAGACCTCAAATTTATAAGGCTGTAAGGCCAAATACCACCTCATGATCCGAGGGTTGGTCTCCTTCATTGTCTGAATCCATCGTAATGGCGCATGGTCTGTTATCAATGTGAAGGTTCACCCTAGCAGATAGTAGCGTAGTGCTTCTATTGCCCACTTAGCTGCCAGGGCCTCTTTCTCAATTGTAGCATACTGTTGTTCCTGCGGTAGTAATTTCCTGCTTAAGTACAGGATTGGGTGTTCCTCCCTTTCCTGCTCCTGCGAGAGGATGGCTCCTAGACCTCTGTCTGACGCGTCCGTCTGTACTATAAATGGTTTTGTAAAGTCGGGTTGATGGAGAACCGGTGTCTGCGTCAATCGGTGCTTTAACGCTTGAAACGCTTTTTCACACTGTGCGGTCCACTGGACCCTTTGGGGTCATGTATTTTGGGTCAAGTCCGTCAAGGGTGCCACAATCATGGCGAAATCGGATATGAATCTCCGATAGTAACCGGCTAGGCCCAGGAACTGGTGGACTTGCCTTTTTGTGGTGGGAGCTTTATATTTTCTCAGGGCTTCTACCTTGTCAACCTGGGGTTTTATCCGTCCCCGTCCCACCACGTAGCCTAAATAGGACACTTCCCTTTGTCCGAAGTGGCACTTACTTGGGTTAGCCATGAGCTTGGCATCGGCCAGGGCTCCGAGGACCACCTTCAGATGTTGCAGATGTTCCGGCCAGGTTTCACTATAAATGACAATGTCATCAATATATGCAGCAGCATATTCATGATGTTCTGATAATACCTTGTCCATCAGCCTCTGGAACATCGCTGCCGCCCCATTCAATCCAAAAGGCATTGTGATGAACTGGAACAGGCCAAATGGTGTGGCAAACGCGGTCTTGTCCTCAGAGGCTGGTGTCAGGGGAATCTACCAATACCCTTTGGTGAGGTCGAGCGTAGCGATGTAGTGGGCCTTACCCAACCGTTCCAGCAGTTCATTTACTCTGGGCATAGGATACGCGTCAAATCGCGAAATTGCATTGATTTTCCGGAAGTCTATGCAAAAGCTTACTGTGCCGTTGGGCTTAGGCACCAAAACGATGGGACTGCGCCACTCGCTTCTTTTTTCCCTGATCACCTCCATTTGCAACATCCGTTGCAACTCTTCCTGAACTAGCCCCCACATTTTCCGTGGGAGGGGTCGTATGTGGTCACGGATCCTTTTACCAGGGGTAGTCGCAATATGGTGGCTCATTAGAGAGGTCTTACCCGGTTGTGTAGGTAGGACCTGTTCAAAATCCCGAAGGAGGGAGCTCATCTCTCTGTGTTGTTCCCCCGTCAACTCTGTCCCGATATGCGTTGCCCCTTCTGCCTTCAAGTTGCCTCCCCAGGGTCCCAGCTCCGGTTCTGTTGGCTGTAAAGTGATAAGCATACCCTCCCATGTGTTCCACTTCTTTAGTAAATTGACATGATAAATCTGCTTGTATTTCCGTTTTCCTGATAATTTGATTTCATAATCAACGGGTCCTACCTGTCGTATGACCTCGAAGGGCCCTTGCCATTTGGCCAGTAATTTTGAGTCTGGTGCTGGTAACAGCAGGAGTACCATGTCACCTGCTTGGAATGTTCTGGATTTGGCCCCTCGATTATAATATTGGGCCTGCTTATTTTGGGCCTGGAGGAGGTTCTCTTTAGCCAGCTACCCTAGTGTTCGGAGTCGCTGTTGTAAGTCCAAAATATACGGTATTGTACCCTTCACCCTTGAGTCCTGTTCCTTCCATGTCTCCCGTAATAAGTCCAATATCCCCCGGGGTTGTCGGCCGTAAAGTAATTCAAATGGGGAAAATCCCGTTGAGGCCTGGGGCACCTCTCACACCGCAAATAACAGTGCCGATAGTAATCGGTCCCAGTCCTTTGGGTCTAGCTCGACAAACCTCTGCAACATCCCCTTTAATGTCTTATTGAAGCATTCAACAAGTCCATCTGTTTGCGGGTGGTAAACTGAGGTACACAATGTCTTAATGTTTAAGAGGCGGCAAAGTTCGGCCATCAGTTTGGAAGTCACATTGGTCCCTTGGTCAGTTAGCATCTCCCTCAGGATTCCCACCCGGGAGAATACTTGCACCAACTCATGTGCCAGCGTTGACGCCGTCTTATTCTTGAGTGGGACGGCCTCAGGGTATCGGGTGGCATAGTCAATTATAACCAGTATATACTGCTGTCCTCTTCAGGACCTCTCCAGGGGTCCCACTAAATCTAAAACCACCCAGTCGAAGGGCACCTCTACCACGGGGAGAGGGACTAAGGGGGCTTTTGGCACCCCTCCCTGACCCGTCCTTTGGCACTCAGGGCAGGACTCACAGAAGTCTCTGACCTCCTTATAAATCCCTGGCCAAAAGAATCTTTGCGTTATGCGCTGCAGGGTCTTCTCCCACCCCAAATGTCCTGCCCAGGGATTAGCATGTGCAAGGTCTAATACCCGCCTCCGGTACCTTGCGGGGACCAACAATTGGCTAACCTCTGTATGGATGTCGCCTGCTTGCCAGCGTCCTACTTGTTCCGGCACATAAGACCTTGGGGAGGGACTCCAGCCTGAGGTCCCTTGCTCATTGGTTTTGACCGAGTACAAACCACCTTCTGTTCACCCTTGGATTTCCCTTACCGTCCAGGGCCGGTGGTCCCGCGTCTTCTTCCAGGCGCTTTGTCGCCTCAACCTTCCCCCCGTGCTAGCCAGGGCTCCCCAGGTCCTCCTAGGGCACACCCTCCGTATGTGGCCAGGCTCCCCACAGGCCCAACATGTCCGTGCCTCCCCTGTTGCCTTCACAGGGGATGCTCTTCCTTTGTCCCTATTAGCTGGGTGGGGCCTCCTGGCTCCCTCCCCGTAGGGGCACTCCCTCCTCAGGTGTCCCCTGTGCCCACAGGCAAAATAAGTTTTCAGTCTTGGCCCTTGCCCCCAACTCTTGGAGCCTGGTTTACTATGGAGTCCAGGGTCGCACTTTTGTAGTGGCCGGCTCCACCTTTTCCATGGCCTAACCTGTAGGGCCTCTCAGGCCCTCCAATACTTATTCTTTTTTTTTTCCAACTCCCCGCTCTTGTCCTGTGGCCTACCGGCCACTGTTTGCTCACAATAGCCCCTTTTTGCCTCAGGGTGGGGTTACGATACCCACATTCTACACCATCTGTCAGGGGTGCAAGCCCCCCACTGTGCCTCAGTGCCCCTTGACTGTCCTCATATAGCCCCTCTCAGGGCAAGTTACAGTCTTTATGGGTTGCTCATCATTGGCAATAGGATTATCTCCGCGATCCCGCTTACCTAAGCTGCGCTGTGATCCGCCTCCAAACCCTGGACCTTGCCTCCGGCCCCTAGCCAGGGGAGCCTTAGCTGGCCTTCTCCCAGCCCTTGCTGGCTATCCCCAGCGGGTCTGCCTCCTGGGAGCTCCTGCTTCTTCTGCAGTCAGCCCCTCACTGGCTTCCCCCTCCTAAGCACTGTGCTTCTCTAGATATAGCTGCCATCTGGGCTCTCACTTGCCCTAACGGCTTCAGCTGGGCTCTCCAAGCCAACTGGGCTTCTCTGTATAGGTGCCAGCTGGGCTCTCACGAGCCTAACAGCTTCCGCTTGTCTCACTGTTCCCAGCCCCGGCTCAGGGCCTGCGTCTTGGTCTTAAAGGGCCAGTGCAGGGCAGGTGCCCTGTCACACAGAGGCAGAGGTATCCTTGCTATTCACAGGTTGCCTTCCTCCTTGCAGTCACTTCTTCCCACTTGCCTGTCAAGAGGATATGATCCACCAGTAGCAGCACTTTCTACCCTGGCATATTACTCCTATTCCTAACCTGAGCAGTGCTATTTTAGGATATGTCTGCTATCCCAAAATAGTTTTGTCCACCTCTTAACATCACACATTATTTTGAAATTCAATCAAAATAACAGACTTGCTATTCCGATGTCCTGGTAAACCTTGTTCCACAAGGATTGAGGGACTTGTCAGAATTGTGGTTTATTTCGAAATAAATCCAGCTATGATGGCTTCAGTCCCATGGGACTGGGTCCAACTACCATCTTTGGGGTATTGTGACTCTGTGTGCCAAATCACACACTAATATTTACACCTCCATCATGATGCACCAAACCTGAATTGTGCTGTGACCCCATATGCTATCTTTCCCTGGAGAGAGGCACTGCATTGAACCCTGTGTTACAGGAGCCATCACTACAAAGTGAGCATGGGATGGGCTTGTGCTCCAGCTCCTCCACTCTGCATGAGCCCAGGTTTAGGATACTGCTAACGGTACTGCTACTGGTGCTCAGTGCTCCCAGATTACCGTGCAGAGCAGGGAGCACAGACCACAGTGAAACTGACCCTCCAAATCCCAGGTAAAGCAACCTCAGCTTGAACAATAGATTCAGATTACAATAGATTCAGACTAGGATGGTTATTAGTTATGTAATCAAGGGCTTCCTGAAGCACAGAAGTAATTCCCAAAACTTGAAAATGGACCTGATTCTGCATCCATGAAAGTTAATGGGAGCTTTGCCATTGAATTTGAGGAAGAATTAGAATCTATGAATTATATATTACTGTTATTACGTGTAATCTTTCTTAATTTCCCTTTTCCACCAGTCTCCTCATTCTGCCTATACCATGCATATACATATGGATACTACTAGATAGATTAGATTAGATATAAATGTTGAATTGAATAAAAATGGGGAAGATAGGGAGAGAAGGCGACAAACCATAGCTGAAGTTCCTATGATCAATAACAATTCAATAACATTATCCAGACCCAATAAATATGACATAGGTGGCAGTGGTGCCTAAGTGGAAAATGGAACTAGCTTGTTCAAGGTACTTACTCACATGAGTAACCCAGTTAAATTCAGTGTGACAATATGAGTATTCAGGGTTAAGTATGTGCCTTGCTGAATTGAGATCTGGAGAATGACTGCACCCTTGACCCTTTAAAATAGTAGTTTGAAATGTTAATGGGCACTTTGACTTTTTAATGAAATGATAAAGCCTTACCACACAATTGTACAGTGTTTGAGAAAGGTCATTAACAATTATGATATGAAATGGTGGAAGCTTTGTTATAACCTAACTAAATCCCATTTAGTTACCCACGTTTGATCACATAGTCCATTGATTACTGACACATTATTACAACCGTTATGATCCAGATTGCATATGTTGCTTCTCACATTTTTAGAAGTATCCTAGAAACTCTTCCTCTTTGTCCTCTCCACTCTTCCAAGCATGCCATTTGACTTCTGAAACCAGTGTGCATCAGCATTTCAGGGAAGGTTCATGGCATTTCTATTAAATTAATCCCCATTACACTATATTTTGCAAATGCATGTCAACCAAGAAAGGTAATTTTCCTCCAGAAACATCAGTGTCAAAACAGCATTTGAACAGAAAATACTGAACCATAAGGAAACACATCCACAAACCTTACTAAAAAATAGCATTGAGCCACAGATAAAATCAGATGTTAATCACTCTCCACATTCTTTATTTTTATTCTTTACAACCTGTAAAAACTGAAAGCCAGATCCTTGGGTGATGAAAATGTACATCTGTTGAAGATTTTAAAGTTACATTTTTCCCCTATAGTAGAGATGATACTTTTAAATTAGACAATAACATACAAGCTCTCATGATTATTTTTAATCAGAAATGATAACTGTCAACAGTGAACCACGTTTTAAACAAAAGACAATTACTCCAATGACCATATTCAGGCATAATTCCTGATGAATCTTAGGGTATGTCTAGACTACATGCCTCTGCTGGCAGAGGCATGTAAATTAGACTACCCCACATAGTCAATGAAGCAGGGATTAAAATATCCCCTGCTTCATTAAAATAAAAATGGACACCACACTGTGCGGGCACAGCTGATCGTTGGCACAATGCGGCAGTCAAGATGCGGATCGGTCGGCAAGGAAAGCCTTTGCCAACCGATCCTGTAAACTTCGTTTCATGAGGCATAAGGGTTTGGTTGGCAAAGGCTTTCCTAGTCGACCGATTCGTGTCTTGACTGCCGCATTGTGCCGACAATCAGGTAAGCCGGCACAATGCGGTGGCCATTTTTATTTTAATGAAATGAGGGATATTTAAATCCCCACTTCATTGACTATGTCAGGTAGTCTAATTTACATGCCTCTGCTGGCAGAGGCATGTAGTCTAGACATATCCTTAGTGAAGCTTCAATTCAGAGAAATACTTAAGTACATACTTGATTTTAAGCAAATGCGTAAGTAGTCCTGTTGAGGCCATTTCCTAAAAGAATAACTTTCATATAAAGAAAACACACTTTGTAGATTTGATCCTGCTTTTAGCAGGGGGCAGGACTCGATGACTTCCTGAGGTCTCTTCTAGCCCTATGATCATATGATTCTATGATAATGAATTAACACATTTTAACTATATTTAAGATTAAAATGCTCATGAGTAATTATATATTGTCTTACATGTATAAGACTTGTACAAGTGGTAGTTAGAACATATACAAAATCAATAGAACACAAATTTTCAAAACTAGCTTGAAAGTTTATGGGGCAAGATAAATTCTCTACAATCATATGTGATGATTATGGTGATGATAGTGAATTTTATTTGCAATATCAACACACTTTTCTTTGGTTGCAGAACAGAATTTTTTAAGGCAATGGCCAGGGAGATCCTTGTCATAAGTAAGAACAGTAAGTCAGATCTATAATCATGGCAGATTTATGTTAATAAAGGCATAAGTCCAACTATTAATGCTGTAGAAATAAGAAAGGTTTTGTGTCAGATCCAATCATTTCAACAAAGTATGCACTTAACATTTAAATACATTTACAAGAGAAAGAACACATATGACTTGTCACACTATCTGATTTTGATTAATCTTTAGGTCAAGACATATTTTCCATACATTGTATCCTATCTGAATAACTTTATATAAATACTGAAATGCAAGAACTGTAGATGTAAATATTGCTGAAAACCACTGCCCAATGATATCTTAATCCAGAGCTGGTTTCCTTCCTTCTTTCTTTTTAAAAGTGTAAAAAAGAATCTCCTGGAGAAATATAATTGAATATCAAAGACTAAAGCTTACTCTAAACCAAATTAATTTTGTTTTGTTCTTCTTTTTCTAAAATAATAGAGATTGACTATGTGAAAACAATAGCTCATTGATTGAGGATTGATTTCTCAACCATTTCAATGAAAGACTCGCGACCTAATTCCCCTGCCACTTAAACCACTTTTACACTGGTGTAATTATATTGATTTCATTGTAGTAAATCATGATTGACACAGGAACCTGAGGTCAAAATCAGGCCCTGGATCCTTTCCAAGGAATTAATTCAATCTCAGTGAATAACCACTAAATTAAAAACAAAACCTTAAAATATAGCAGCGATTCTTAAACTTTTTGTCCCATGGTCCACTCTGCTCAATGTAAACCTTTCTGTGTACTACCAACCAAACACACATCATGACAAAATAGATGAAGAAGAGGGTGGGAGTGTTAGGTCTGAGTGAGAGGTAGGATGCAGGAACGGGCTGGAGGTGAGGGTTCTGTTCAGGAGGGGTGTGTGGAAGGGAGATGTGATCGGGGTACGGATGTCCCCACCGCTTCCAGGCACCACCATGGAGGTTCTCATTGACTGGAATTCCAGCCACAGGGAACAGTGGGGAAAGCCTCCAGGCGAGTGGTCCCTTGTTCTGCCATTCCTCTAGTCACCAAGGAGAAGGGGAGCAGGAGTGGCAGTGCATGGAGGAGCTTCCTCCACAATGAGCCAGATCTGGACCATGTGATGCCCCCTCCCTACAGTGGGAAGCCAGAGCTGGTGCTCGAACCACATGGGCATGTGGGGCTTCAGGGCCTGAGCAACAGAACAGGCTCCCCACCAGGGTTGGCCTTACCATGAGGTGAACTGAGGAAGCCGCCTCAGGTTCCAGACTGTGTGTGTGGGGGGGGGGGGGGGAAAGGGCTGCCACAAGGACCCAGAGTATAGAAAATTGTGTCTGCTGCTGGTGCATATGTATTCTCTCTGCTCTAGATGCACAGAGATTGTGGAGTGCTGTGCTGGAGGAAGGAGGGCACAAGAGACATAACAAGCAGGAAGGAGAAAAGGTGAGAGGGAATAACAGAAAGCAGCAGGAGCTGCAGCGAGAGAGAGGAGGAGGAGCCTCTTATGTACCTCTCTAGCACCCCCAGGAGTCTGGACTGATTAACACCAGCTTCTCAGAGATTTTCCTGTTTCCTGTTGCTTCCCTGAATCCACTTGAGAGAACAGGCAGTCAACTGAAGTAGTAGGAGCCAATTAGGCCCTTAAGATGCTGATATCTTCCCTCAAGAAGGCCCTGCTACCAGCCTGCTTAATTGCACCCTTCAACTGAGTGTTGAGAGCCACTATAGCTGGCACAGAACAGCAGTCATGAGTGAAAGAAGAAAACGCCCCTCTAGGGCATCATTCAGAAAAAGAAAGCAAGCAAAGGAAGCTTTTCTATCTAAGCAGGAAGGAGCTCTCCTGAGATACATAGACACAAATGTTCATGGTGAGCCTTCCTTCCCCAGTGAGGATGTGAGTGGTGAGGAGATGCCTGATCTTCCAGTTAGTCAGAGTGCAGGTGACCTGGCAGCTACTGCAGCATCCATATATCCATCTCAGATGGGTGTAACCATGCACATTCCTGAAGAAAAGTGTAGGTCAGAGAAGAGTGTGGTGGAGGTGCAAGAAACAGCTGCTGCTGAGTTTAGTTCTTTAAGTCTAGATGATTCAGGACTGTGGACCCATTTGAGCAGTAGACTGAGGGACTTCCTTGTACTGCATGGGCCACAGCAAGTGAAAAACTTCATGTTCCCCAAAGACAATGAAAATTGAAGTTTCCATACAACACATTACTGGAGTAAAATCCCCAATGGTGACAAAATGGAGAGGCCATGGCTTATGTACTAAAAAACCCAGAATGTTGCATACTGTTTTTGTTGTAAACTCTTCCAGTCTAATGTTCCAGCCACATTGGGTTCTACAGGAACAAAGGACTGGAAAAATCTGGCTGAAAAACTGGCATGCCATGAGAAGACAGCAAATCACCAGAGAGCATTCCATAGGTGGAAAGAGCTTGAGATAAGACTAAGGTTAAAGGCCACCATAGATGATCAGCATCAAGAGAAGATTGTATCAGAGACTCTTTACTGGCAAAATAGTCTGAAAAGGCTCATTGCCATTGTGAGAATGTTTGCACCAAAACGTAGCACTTCATGGCACTTCAGATCAGCTGTATATGCAAAACAAAGGAAACTTCCTTAAAATTGTGGAGCTGATGGCTGAGTTTGATGCTGTACTCCAGGAGCATCTAAGAAGAGTCATCACCCAAGAAATGTACACATATCACTACCTTGGAAAAACAATTAAAAATGAGATCATACAGTTAAGGTATGTCTATATTACGTGGCTCCGTCGATGGAGCCATGTAGATGAGCTTTGTAGACATAGCAAACTGAAGCAGCGATTTAAATAATTGCTGCTTCATTTACATCAAAATGGTTGCTGCACTGTGCGAGCCAGCTGTTTGTTGGCTCAGCGTGGTAGTCTGGATGCTCGGCGGTCGACATCAAAAGTCTGGCACCGAAACCATTGAGTGCCACACGATGGGAAAGTCCAGTGGAGGCGATAACACCTATCAAACACCAAATTGGGAAGAGAGATGATGCCATAGTTACCATTATGGAGGATAATGCTATGAGAGGAACTGTTTGTTGGAGAACAGTGACAGAGGGAAATGGAATCACCAGAAACATACATCACTTCAAATTTCTGTGTGGCTTAGTGCTGTGGCATGACATACTGTTTGAAATAAATGTTGTAAACAAGAAACTCCAAGGTGTTGACCTTAATATATCTGGAGCAATGGAGCTACTAAACAAAGCAAAGTCATGCCTACAGTCTTACTGGTCAGCTGAGGGTTTTCAAAGATTCTGAAGAGTACACAGAAGTTGGCAGAGGAACTTCACACTGAAGCTATTTTCCCACCCATTCAAGAATACAAGAGTCACCAAAGAAGAAGACATTTTGATTACAAGGCATGGGATAATCCCATTAGAGACCCCAAACAACAATTCAAAGTTGAATTATTTAACCAGGTGTTATATTGTGCAATACAATCAGTTAAAGAACATTTCATGAAACTCAAGGAACACAGCAGTATATCTGGCATGTTGCATGATATTCCAAAACTCCTCATTGTACCTGAAGACCTACACCAGCAATGCAGGGCACTAGACACAGTGTTAACACATGATGTCATGCGTGATATTGATGCAAGTGATTTAGGTGATGAACTGAAAGCCCTTTCAAGATACATTTCAGCAGGATCAACTCCAAAGGCTGTTCTGGAATATATGTACACAAATGAGATGACCACTCTCTTTCCAAATGCTTTTGTTGCTCTGAGTATACTTCTAACACTTCCTATAACAGTTGCCTGTGGAAAACGCAGCTTCTCCAAGCTGGAATTATTAAAAACACATCTATACTCCACAATGACACAGGAGAGGCTGGTTGGCTTTGCAACCATCTCAATAGAGCATGAGCTGGCCCAGACTGTGGAGCTTCAGGAAGCAGTTCAAATCTTTGCAACCAAGAAGGCACAGGAAGCACCACTTTGATTATTCAAACAGATAAAAATGCCAGTGTTTACTATACAGACAAGAAAAGTTACATTTGCTGTTGAGACATTTGAAAGTTAAGTGTTACTTAAAATTTTTGAACGACGCATTTTAAGTTGATAGTTCTCCTTTATTGGGGTAGGTAGCAGAGCAGTACCATGAGAGGAGTAGAACAGGAAGAAGGCAGAATTAAGACCTTTCAAAGTTTTGGCCCAAGTGAGATGGTATAGAGGAGTCATATGAGCTCCCTGCCTCAGGTGCCAAAATGTTGTGGGCCGGCCCTGCTCCCCACTGTTGGGGGGAGAAAAGCTCTGAGCCCGTGGCCCACCAGTAAGATGGTCGTGGACCACACTTTGAGTAGCATTGAAATATAGGAATCAAACCCCAGAAATCACTGCATTAAGATAATATGAAAATCCAAGGAAAGAAAGAAAAGCGTAAAATTGCAAAAAGGGTGAAATCCTAGCTCCATTGAACAGAATAGCAAAACTCTCAGGCCACGTCTACACAGCACTGTTATTTTGGAACAACTGGTGTTATCCCAAAATAACAAAGAGCATGCCAACACAAGCTATTATTTCAAACTAATGTTGAGCTGGAGGGCTTCTTACTCCAACTCCTGTAACCCTCATTTTACAAGGAATAAGGGAAGTCGAAGGAAGAGTGTTCTTCCTTTGACTTCCTGCTGTGTAGACAGCACCCAAAACTGAATTAAGCTATTTCGACTTCAGCTACACAATTGACGTAGCTTAAGTTGCATAACTTAATTTGATTTTTGCCCTGAAGTGTAGACATGACCTTACTGACTTTAATAAGTCCAGAAATACACTGACTGATAAAAAAGCTAAACCTGTTAAAACCTGGCTTAAGTGAAAGAAGGCATATTTTTATAGAAAATATAACAAATGCAAAAAGGGACAAGTGACATAATACAAAGTAGAAGCTAGAATTTGTGGAAGATTGGTAAGAGAAGCAAAAGGATATTAGGCAAATTCTATGGACAGCAGACTTAAAGGCAGCAAGACTTTTTTTTTAAATCAAGTGCAGAAGAAAACCTCCAAAAATATAAAGGTTCATTGTTAGATAGAAATGGTAGAATTGCCAACAAAATTCAGAGATTATGTAAAGGTTCAATAAATATTTTTATTTTGTATTTAGGAAAAAGTAGTTTATATATTCATAATATATAATGATGAAATACTTTCCTTTACAACACTAACTCTGGAGGAAGTTAATCAGCAGCTAACAAAGTCAGACATTTTAAACTCAGCATGTCCATTGAGATAACTTGTATCCAAGTGTTGCAAAAGAGCTGTCCATGGAGCTCACTCGAGTGTTAGTATTGATTCTCAATACCTCTTGGAAAATGGGGGAAGTTTCACAAGACTGGAAAAAAGCTAATATTGTGCCCATATATAAAAAAGAATACACTGGATGTCCTAGGTAATTATACATCTGTCAGCATGACATTGATCCTGGGCAAAACATTGCAGTGTCTGACAGGATTTAGTAAAGAGTTAAGCATGGTAGTATAATTAATGACAATCAGAATGGATTTGTAGAATATAGATCCTCTCAAACTAACTTCATATATTTTAATATTTATAAGTTATTACACATTTTATTTATAAATATAATAGCATGAATACAAAATTATTTAGATTTCTAAGTAATATTTAATTTGCTATGGCACAACATTTTTATTAAGGTACTAGAAAGATATACAACCAACATGGCACACATTAACTGGACTAAAAACTAGTAGGGATAAAGGATTAGTTTAAAAATATAATTATAAATGGGAATCATCACTGAATGGCCATGGTTTTTCTTGTAGTACTGTGTTCAGTTTTGGTGTCCACTGTTCAAAGACATTGAAAACTTGTATAGAATTCAGAAAAGACCCATGATTATTTTAAAATGATTAGAAAACATGCCCTGTAAAATACTCTCAAAGACAGCTTCACAGAAAGAAAGTTAAGGGCTGACTTGATCACGTTCTTTAAATACCTAATTGGGGACCAAAATTTAATATTAGATTTGATAATATCTTCTGTCTTGCAGACAAAGGAATAGCAAAGTGAAAAGCATGGAAGTTAAAGGTACACACATTTAGATTTGAAATAAGTTTCATGATTTTTCAGTGATTGTCATGGCTCTCATCAATCTCCATCTTCTGGACACTCACCAGGCTACTGTGTTTCAAACCCAACATATTGTTCTTAGTAGGCTCTAGCACTCTCTCTTTCCTTAGCCTCTCTGGAACACTTCCTGGGCATAGACTTGTCCGTTAAACCTACATGGAAATGGGACGTCTTTGTCCAGCTACCCTAGATCCCCCAAACCAATGCAGCCCCCACTGAAGATACTACAGCATCTTAAGAACATCTTTTCCCAGAGCTCCACACTTATGGGCAGTCCTGCTTGCAATATACCTCTCCAATTGAAGCATAGAACATATAGACTTTGCAAAGGGGTTTAACCCTAATTCTAATTACTTTATATGTAGGTTAAAAAAAATAAATACAGCCTCTTCTGACCCAGATTCTTGCTGCCAATTGGCAAAAGGGTTGCACAAGGTTTTAGAGGAATCCTTGAGTTGATATCTGCATAACAGTTCACCAAAGGCATGTAGGGAGTGTACTGTGAGCCTAAAGACAAAGGATTGATCTGGTATATCTTGGAGGAGGGGGGCAAGATAACACATGAAATCCTTCACCAAGAAAGCAAACTGACAGCATTTTTATCTCCTGAAAGGAGGATCACAGCTAACTTGGCTGTAACACATTGATTTTGGGTGAGCAATACTCTATAAGACGTGAGCATAGCTTGTAGATTAAATATAGCTTCTAGAATGTTATGACTTAATCTAATCTATAACCATTTGTTTCCAGTATTTCTACTTGCTATTACTTGGCTCTCTGTGTTTTGCTGAATAAACCTATACTTGATTTCACTGGAAATAAATCTAAGCGCTGTGTGTTAAGTAAATCTGTAATGTGACATGGAGGTGTATGGTTTACAATCACTAACCTGTGTAACAGTAAGCCTGTTACACCTAAAAGGTAATGCTTACATTTCTCGTGGATGTTGGAGTTGAGCAGCTGACCCATAACAAGCACAAACAAGACTTCATCCAGCATCACACATTGATATAACACTCCTTGCTTCAAGTACCTCACTTTTACACATCCTTTGGGATTTGGTCCGAGTTCTCAAGTATGCCCAGGGTTTCCCTTCTGCACCTCTTTCCCCTCTAAATAATGGTGTCTCTCTGTCCCTCCTACCTCCATTTGAAGCCATCTTCCTTTAGTTCTTTCACCCCAAAATTGGGAAAGAAGTGGCCTTTATATCTTCTTGACAGGTGAACTCTGATATCAAGTGATCAAAATCTACCACCATGTGATTGATTGCTTAGTTATCTTTCCATCTGTGCAGAACCAGTTTTCTTTATTTGGCTACCCTGTTTAGAATATCCAGGTAGAGCTATTCAAATCCATGTGTTTTAATATTCCACTCACCCAACCCCAATTTACACTTGCCTCTCCTCTGTCTCCTTAACACATGTAATATGAAGCAAAAATAAAATAAAAGTCAGTCATAGCAAATAAAGTTTAAGACTGATATAAAATCAATCTGGACTTTATAAATTGTTTAGAGAGTCTGTCACTCAAAATTTTTAAAATAACTGGATTTTTTTTAAAAATACATGCTCTATTTCAAATAGAATTAATTCAGAAAAGACTTATGACTTGTGACCCACTGGAGGTCCAAGTAGGTGCTCACATATATCCTTAAGATTAATCTAGTTTTATCTAAGTGTAGAAGAAGATCACTGAAAGTAAATGATCTAATTAATAGAGAGATACTAAATGATTAAATGTACCAGAAATTATCAAAATAATAATATATTCTAACATTTATTCCAAAATATTGGAAGTCACACAATAAATGTACATGAAATTTTGCATCTAATTATCACTTGCAGTTACCAGACCTTCAAATGAAAGCCAAACACTTGCATACAAAGATGGCTGGTGAAATGTCTGGCTGGTTACTTTGAATATGAACATATATAGTTTGCATGCACAATTTTGTTTCTAAAAATAAATTATACAGAGGAAGGGTTTTTGTTGTTGTTGTTGTTGTTTTCCATGTTGCCCCAGTTTTCAACATTGCACACATACTTAAGAAGCCAATAGCTATCCCATGACTTTAAGGGCAAGGTGACCAGTGAGTGTGCAAGGCTGGTGGTTGAGCACAGCTGCAGAAAGTGGAGCCAAGTGCTCCCTCTGCTGGTCCATGAGTGAAGTCCCTGCTGTGTGCCTCCTATTGGCCAACAGACTCCCTTCACTTTCTGTCCTGTTTCCAGCCACCACTGGCTACTTGCTGCTAGTGGTTGATCAGTGTTGGCTGATTGTGGCCAATTATTGGTCATCTCTGCTCCCATTCATCAGTCTTTTACATGCTTCCCCTCTCACTGTGCTCTCCCTGCTGTGACTGTTTACCCCTCCCCCTACATTTCCATCCCTGTTGCTCCTCCTTGCACACACACACACACACACACACACACACAACAGCAGTATATGCCCTGCTCCGGCACTGTGCAGACAACTAACCTCTAGTTGGATCACTCAGCACACCAACACGCTTCTCTGGCCATGCTCACTGAAGCCCCTGCAGACAGATTCTCTGAACCATGGAGCATAATGCACCCTTAGGGCTTAACCCCTTCCTGCCTGTGTTTTAGTCTGGGAACAGGAGGTGACATGGTTATGTCCATGGCCAGCAGCAACTTGGAGATCTTAGCTTTCAACACTGTGCAGATAGGAAGGGATCAGCTGCTTCCCCACAAGGGAGAAGAAAGGGGGGTGGGAGGGAAGAGATTCAAATACATTGGCCAAGTCATTCATGCCCACCACCTTCATTTCCCCACAGCTGGAAGCAGCTCTCATTCCTTCTCTCATACACACGGAAATAACAGGGTTCTTCTGGTCATGCTCTGGTGTGAAACCTAACAGAAATCTGTGGAGACCCTGTGACCTTGTGTGCTTCCCACATGTTACTTTCAAAAGATAAGGCACCAAGTACCCAGAGAAGCTGGTCCATCCCAGAGGGCCAGCCATCCATGGAAGATGGAAAGCACTAAGTGGGAAAGGCTGGGTCAGTCACCCCTATGTTCATGTGAAAGAGGTGTATGGGAATGTGTATGTGTGACTTCTCCGCATGCAAATCTTGAAGATAAAAAGGTAAATAAAAAGACTCCAGCTTTGCAGTATTTCTTTGTAGAGTGGGCTCAGTCAACATGATGTTAATTTGAATATTTGTACTGCATAGTTCTGAATGATTACCATTGAACTCACTTGAATACAAGTAATTTTACCAGGTGTCCTTGTATCCAGCATAGAAAAATATGGTCACCCCATTTAAGGGAAACTGTAAAAGTTTTCATTTTCTAAAAGCCACATAGAATACCCAGCTGTAAGTTGTAAGAGGAACTAGTTTAGAAAAAAAATATGAATCCAAATTCTAGACTTTCTCTCAATCAGAACAATCAGAACCAAATCTTCACTATTTTTTTTTTACAAAAGTTGGGCTTAATTTCACCAGTCCAACTGTCTTTCCCAGCCCTTAATGTTATGACAGTGGAAAACCTATGTTCTCCACTATTAACATTAAATAAATTAGCTTGAATTCAGAACAGCTAAATTAAGAATATTTTTACTGGACACAATAAAATATTCTATGATGACACAATGTCAGTAGCTAACCTGTAAACACTTAAAATTTTGTTTAATTTGAATAATTCCACTGAGAATATTGACTCCACTCACATTATTAAATATATAAGTGTTAATTGGGGGGATATTTTCAAAGACCCAAATAGGAATATAGCACCAAACTTCAATTAATTCTAATGGGAGTTGGAAGACTATATCCTTTTTGTACCTTTAAAAGTCTCCTTTTTAATATTTATAGGATCACATACCTATTTTGTAAAGACTAGCCCAATGTTTTTATATTTGATATGATCAAAATCATGCTTGAATTCATTAAAATGTCAAATATAAGTTAAAATAAAATGATCTGTAATATTAAATCCATTTAAGATATTATCTGCAATCTAAAATGCATGAACGTGCAGACTTTGAACACAATAATTATAGTTTGAAATGCCAGAACTATATTAGAATGCTTTTTTATTTGTTTAAATTTTATTTTATTTAATTATCAACTTATCCTTATATAAAAACACTGATTATAATGTCTCCTTATAAATATCACAACATTATATGTCACATGAAATGATTCTGTAGTTAACATTTTGGTTGTGAGTGCTAGTCCTTGATCTCTTTCTCTTTTCCCGTTTATTTTGCTGTATATTGCATTATATGTTTTGCTTTTCACAGCACATCAATCCAATAAATTCTTTATGGAATCGTAGAAATTAAAGAAGAGAAAAGGTCTATAATGTTAGGTAATTATGTTGAGCCCTCTGTCAAAACAAGAATAATTCGAATGCACATTCTTAGGTGTTGTCCTTAAGAATGTACAGACTAAATTTCCTGCATTCAATTTCTTCTTAATTACTCCATTCACATTTTAACAACTTCACCTCAGTCTGTCCACTCTTCTTTTACATCCAGAGAGGTTTAGGTATTCACCAGTGTCCAGATTAGTAGTGAGAGCAAGCAACGGGAACTAGGAGTCAGAGCCAAGAGTCAGAATTGGAATCAAGAAACTGGAGACAAGTCTATGGTTAAAGATGAAGTTAGAATATAGAAGCAAACTGCATTGGCTAGGAAGAAGGCATGAACCTTTATTAGGGACATTATTTGATTGGTATGGTTGGGTGCACATAATGGGTGAAATCTCAGGGATAACCTATAAAAAATTGAATAGAGAAGGTGTGTGTTACACTGCACTTCTTTTTCAATTTGAGATTTATCCCAGAAAATTGCAGGGCTTATTTCTGACCTGGTGATCATATAATCACAGAGCTGGAAGAGACCTCAGGAAGGCATAAAGTCCCGCCCCCTGCCCATGGCAGGACCAATTCCAACTAAATCATCCCAGCCAGGGCTTTGTCAAGCTGAGACTTAAACACCTCTAGGGATGGAGATTCCACCACCTTTCCCTAGGTAACCCATTCCAGTATTCCACCATCCTCCTGATGAAAGGAAATAATCTGATTTTTTAACAGTTCAAGGTGATAGCGCTCTAAAGTTCCCAATAAAGTGTGGGGCTGAAAAATGCTTCACAAATTCTTCAATTTTTAATATTATTGCAAATCCTTAAATAGAGATTATCTGTCCTGAACAAGAGAATATACAATTGCTATGGAAAATTTTGATTAATTAATGTTTATACTGGAGCTTATTTGAAATTTTGTTTTGTGATTCCAAAATATAGAGATTTCTCGGCCTTTATATTTTCTTGGGAGCCTTAGAGATAGCATTATTGTGGAGGCAAATTTCCTTACTGAACACTAACTGAGAAGAGAGAGTTTTGCTGTTACAAGTAAAGTTAAACTGTATACTGCACTGCTAAAACTGTTGTATTACTTTAGATTGAATATATGGGTTAAAGGTGTTAATATAACTTACTCACTGTGTAATATTACACAGTATTAAACAGGGTTTGGAGTCTGATACAGAGATTTGAAATTATTTAGTATTATGATAAATATACTACTTTGTACAAAATAAATATAAAGAAGGAAAACAGTTAAGTCATTTGAAATGTAAAGTATTAAATGTGACTTTTATATATAAATTAGAAACAAGATTGATTTTGAGATAACCTTTAGAAGCACAAACTCCATTAGACAGATTTTTACATGGTATTAAAGAGACTAAAACTCTTTTGGGGAACAGAAAAGTTAGTTGAGATGGGCTGGAGCTATCATTGCTGTTGTTAAAGTTTAATTTTTTAAAATAAAGATGATGTTTGATATTTAGTTGGAGCTGGCAACCTTATCTGTGCATAACAATACCAAGCATGACTGGGCAGTATGGAGATATGAGATAGACCAAATTGAAGTGTGTTCATTGGTACTTCAGAAAGTTTGTGTATTCCACTGTACAGTGTCCTGAGTGATGGGTTCCAATGATATCTGAATGGCTTCTCTTAGTTTGGAAAAGAGTATTAAAGGGGAAACATGATAGAAGTCTTCAAATACTAGAAAAGTTGACATAAAAAGATGGAGAAAAATTGTTCATTATTGTCACAAAGGGCAAGACAAGAGGCAATGTGTTTGAACTACAGCATAGTAGATATAGATTAAATCGCAGGAAAAACTTCCTAACTGTAAGAACAGTAGGACAATGGAACAAACTGCCTACGGAAGACTTGAAATCTCCTTCACTGGTGTGGGTTTTGAAAGGAGGCCAGATAGCTGTTTGTGTTGGATGGTTTAGATACAGCAAATCCTGCATTTTGGAAGGTGGCTAGAGTAGAAGACTCTTTCAGACCCTTCTAATTCTGTGGTTCTATGATTCCATGATCGAGCAACAATTCCATGATTGAGCCATGAGCAGTGTAACTCACTGGTTAAAACCAAGTGACCCAGGTGACAAACTAAAGATTTAAACCAAAATCAGAAGTCTGACCAAAGAGCAGTGTTGGAGCAAACATGAGTGGGAAGCAACAGGGCAAAAGCAGGGCTGGGAATGAGGCTGGAGCAGGACTGGGAACAAGGCAGGTACAGGAGAGATCGCATCTCTAGGTATAAGCAGTGCCACTGCTGAGCTTAAATGCCGATCTAATGGTTCCGATTTACCAACAGTTCAGATGGACTTAACAAACAAGTTTAGATGGTCAACCCTAGGCTCAGGTGAGGGTACTTAAGTAACAGTTCCTGACTACTGCTTTTAAAAATACATTTTTACACAAAGGAGGAAGTGCTACCTATAGAGAAGTGTTTTGAAAGGTTGTCCATGATTAAATTATTTCTACCAGTGTGGAAACTAACCTATGTATATGAAAAAAGGCATGGCACCTCTGTGAAGCATTGTACAATTCTAGACCTTAACATAAATCAAGTTAACTTTAGTAGTGAAGAATTTTTTTTCATTTGCTGTATTTTGACCACTGGTTGTAAATTTTCTATCTTCTAAGGGGATGATCATTTGTCCCAAACATTGGTAACTGAAATAACTTAAAAAACAACAAACAGTCTAGTAGCACCTTAAATACTAACAAAACATGTAGATGGTATCATGAGCTTTGGTGGATACAATCCACTTCTGTCATCTGAAGAAGTGAGATGCAGCCATGAAAGCTCATGATACCATCCACATGTTTTGTTAGTCTTTAAGGTGCTGCTAGACTATTTGTTGTTTTTAAGTTTTTCTTGTTACAGACTAACTCAGCTGAAGCTATTGGTAATTGACTATATAACAATCTCCTCACACTTTCCATTTTATTTAAAGGGCTGTACTCATTAATCTCATACCAGCACTCTAATTTTTTAAAAGTAGTACCTCTTAACTTGAATAAAGTCAGTAACATAATAATATTTTAATTGTCATCTGCTTTTTGAAATCTCAGCATTTTCATGTATGTGAAGTGACATGGATTTTCTAGGCTCTTTTATACATTTAAGAGAACAGAATTGAATAAACATTTTTAATCTACAATGTCAGGGAAAATCTGTGTATTGAATGTGTAAACCATGTGTAACAAAAATAAGAGACATGTCAGATTTCCATTTATGACTGCTGCTTAAAATCTAAGCTATGCTTCAACAAAAGCAAATTTCTGATTCTTGCTTTTGGTATTTATCCAGTTGGAAAACAAGGACAAAACACAACTGTCCATGGCATGAGTTTTTTATTTGATCTGTAGGTGATATGTGTAATTTCTGAAGACAATTGTCTGAGTTAATCCACAGAAGAGAACTTTTTGAATTTATTATGGACCGTACAAGTAAAATAACTTATTGTATATGCATCCTATATATTTTATAGTTGTAATAAATAATGCTAATGAAAATATAATATTGGCCACAGTATTCAAACTTATATTTTTACAGTTAAGCTACTAAATCAGGCACCTAAATAAAAGCTCTGTGTGGCTTTTAAAAAATCTAGTCTGGCTGTAGTTCCCATTTACTCTTCCATGGGATTTGTGAGTGCTCAGCTCTTCTGAAAATCAGGCAACATGTAGACTTAGGAATCAAACTTGCGGTGCCAAGTCTGAAACATTATAAACATTAACTAAAAAATAATCGTCTGTTCAATATAAAGTTGTAGAATTACTGAGAGCAGCCTATTGGTATGCACTTTGACCATATAACCTAGAAACAATAGCTTCTGTTAGCCCCAAATATGGGCGATGGTATTGCTATGAACAGAGTTTCACTTATGGCATCTGTTAACCTCTAAGATGTGTATCTTCAATTGACAACAGATAAGAGAGACACATTGTTCATGGTGTTTTGCCATAATTTCACATGTGCCCACAGAACTCAGCTGTGGAAGTTAGCCATTTTTTATCTTAACTTTTGTATTTATCTGCAGTTATGAACAGTTAAACTTTAAATTTTGTAATCCTAAGAGTTTACACAAAGATACAGCTGTGGTCTAAACACAAATTGCTGTGTGTGCTTCCAGTAATTCAGTCATGCTTCAAAAAGCCTGTATTAGAGTTGGCCTTTGTAACCTGGATATTATATTTTTTGCTGTCTCATGTATATGCTTACTTATCTTTTAAAGAAAAACTTTCCAGTTTTACAAAGCTTTGTATTAATAATGCTTAGCATTTCACAGCTATTTACATGCAGTGCTATAGAAATATTGTCTAATTAATGCCATATATCCTGGTATACAAGGAGGATGTACATTCTTCAACTTCTCTGTTTAATTTATATATAAAATCATTGCTCGATACATGTTGGTGACAAAATTCTGAGTTTGTAATTTTCTATCAAGGACATATGCACAGAATCCAAATATTTGGTGACATTGCAGGTTTTTCCCATATATGTGATATTTTTAAATACATCATCTTACTTCCTGTGAATAAATAAATAAAGGTGGCTAAAGAATTATGATTTAATCATTTTGCCTTAATTTTATATAATTTAATGTGTGTAGAGAAGTTATAGTGATGTGGGTCAACTTAACTCTTTTTTGTTAAAGAACACTTTCTTAAATGCAAGCAGAATGTGGAAAGAAATTATAAATTAAAACAGTTTTAATTCTTTTGGTTATACGCTAATCTTTTCTTCATAAATGCAGTACATTGTACTTTCTGGAAAACTCATGTAACATTCTTTATGTTGATGAATTCTTTGCTTCAAGGTTGAGGATATAAGAGAGATTTCCAAACTTGAGTCATTCTTTTTAGGTGACAAATCTGAAGAACTGTCTCAGACTGAAGTGCCAGTAGATAATAAACAACTGTAATAAATCACCAGGACTAGATGTCACTCACCCAAGAGTTCTGAAAGAATTCAAATGTGAAATTGTGGAACTACTAACTGTGATTTATAATCTCCCCTTTAAATCATCTTCTGTACAAATGACTGGAGGATAGCTAATTGTGACACCAATTTTTTAAAAGGGCTTTAGAGGTGATCCTCGCAATTATAGGCCAGTGAGTCTAATTTCAGTAGGTTGAAACTACAGTAAATAAGAGTATTGTTAGACACTTAGGGCATGTCTATACAACAGGGCTAAAGCAGAAATAAATGATGCAACTTGAGTTATGTCAATTACATAGCTTACGTCGAAGTAGCTTATTTCAACTTTTGGTGCTGTCTACACAGCAGGAAGTCAAAGGAAGAACACTTTTCCTATGACTTCCCTTAGTCCATGTAAAATGAGGGTTACATGAATTTGAGTAAGAAGTCCTCTAGCTCAACATTATTTTGACATTATGTTGAAATAAATGCTTGTAGTGTAGTGCAGACTATGTTATTTCAAAATAATGTCAGTTACTGTTGTGTAGGCGTAACCTTAGATGAATATAATTTGTTGGGAAATAGTAAATATGGTTCTGTGTAAAGGAAAATCATGCCTCACCAATCTACTAGAATTCTTTGAGCTGGTGGACAAGTATGAAAATCCAGTGGATATAGTATACTTAGATTTCCAGAAAGCCTTTGACAAGGTCCCTCAACAAAGGTTCTTAAGCAAAGTAAGCTGACTAAGAGGGAAGATCCTTTCATGGACTGATAACTGGTTAAAAAGATAGGAAACAAAGAGTCAGAATAAATGGTCAGTTTTCAGAATGCAGAGTGGTAACTACTGATGTCCCCCAATGGTCTGTGCTGGGACCAGACTTAAATTTTCTGAAGAAAGGGATAAATAGTAAGCTGGTAAAATTTGAAGATGACACAAAACTGTTCAAGATATTTAAATCCAAAGCAGACTGTGAAGAGCTTCAAAAGGAGATCACAAAACTAGATAAGGGGCAACAAAATGGCAGACAATGTTCATTCAGTGTTGATAAATGAAGAATAATGCATCCATTCAATGTGCAGCAGCAGTCAAAAAAGCAAACAGAATGTTGGGAATCACTGAGGGTACGTCTAGACTACATGCCTCTGTCGCCAGAGGCATGTAGATTAGGCTACCCGACAGAGTAAAATGAAGCATCGATTTAAATAATCGCCGCTTCATTTAAATTTACATGGCTGCCGCTTTGAGCCGACAAACAGCCGATCAGCTGTTTGTCGGCTCAGCGCGATAGTCTGGACGCTCCCCTGCCGACATCAAAGGGAGCTGTCGACAACCCAGGTATGCCTCCTGGGATGAGGCATACCTGGGTTGTCGACAGCTCCCTTTGATGTCGGCAGGGGAGCGTCCAGACTATCGCGCTGAGCCGTCAAACAGCTGATCGGCTGTTTGTCGGCTCAAAGCGGCAGCCATGTAAATTTAAATGAAGCGGCGATTATTTAAATCGCCGCTTCATTTTACTCTGTCGGGTAGCCTAATCTACATGCCTCTGGCGACAGAGGCATGTAGTCTAGACGTACCCTAAGAGAGAATAAGAGAGAATAAAACCAATAGTATTTTATTGTTTCTATGTGAATCTATGGTTTGCATGCAGAAGTGATCCTCTCATCTCAAAAAAGATATCTTGTCATTGGAAAAACTTCAGAAAATGACAATAAAAATAATAGTATGGTGTGGCTGCCATAGGAGGATAGATTAATAAGACTGGGCTTTTTCAGGTTGGAAAAGAGATGAATAAGGGGGGCTATGATAGATGTCTGTATAAACATGACTGGTGTTGAGAAAGTGAAGAAAGAAGAGTGATTTTTGCCTTCCCAGAACACAAGAACTAGAGGTCACCAAATGAAACTAATAGGCACAGGTTTAAAGCAAACAAAGGGAAGTTCTTTTTCACATCACACACAGTTAATATGTGGAGTTCCTTGCCAGAGGATGTTGTGAAGGCCAAGACTACAACAGGATTCAGTAAAGTGCTAGATAAATTCATGGAGGATAGGTCCATCAAAAGCTATTAGCCAGGATGTGCAGAAATGGGGTCCTTGTACTATGCTTGTCAGAAACTGGGAATGGGCGACAGGGGAGAAATCATTTGATTACTTGTTCTGATCATTCCCTCTGGGGCACCTAGCATTGGCCAATGTCCGAAGACAGTATACTAGGCTAGGTGGACCTTTGATCTGACCCAATACAGCCATTCTTATGTTCTTTAGGCTATATTTTAATAAATTATTGACAAATTCATGTTGGCACAACATGCTTTTTTTTTTTTTTGGTCTACACAGAAGATGTCTATATTGATCTTTTCATTTTTTTCCCAGGCACTGCTCAAAAGCACAGAATATCCGGCTGCATTGTTCGTTTTCTAACATGGACTGAACACTTAGAAGACTAAACAATGTTCTTTTTTTTTCAATCATAGTTGATACATGGAAAGTGGTTTCGAGTTGTAGCTTAGGTCAAATAATTTCAAATAATTTGGGGGCTGCAACTGAATAGTTCACATTTACGTTCTTTGTGCCAAGTGTATATGGGATATTAAATAAGTATGCTTTGCTCTGCAAAAAAAATTATTTACAAAGTAAGCAAACAAAAAACACTCCTCTTGCTTCAACCTCAATATATTGAAAAAGCCAATTGAAAATTAAGGTCCAAATGTACTAGTGCATTCTGGTTGTTTCATTTGTTTGAGCTTCTGTAGTGACACATTGCAACCGTAAACCCAGCCTCACTAGACAGTATACTGCTTAGGGCAAATTCAGAGTAAAAAATACCAGTGATTCGTGCACTAAAAGTGCAAACTTTATACTTCAAATGTGCTGTTTCATATCCAAATAAGGTAGCTATGTTTATTTTCAGAGTATTCAAATCCAGGCTGTCACAAAGGACAATTTTGGATAAGGAAATGTGAAGTGTCAGGTAAAGAAATTCCTTTATCTCCATATATGTGCTAGTCTCTATGGGTATGTCTACACTACAGCGCTAATTCGAACTAAGCTAATTCGAACTAACGGATCCAGACTAAAAAACTAGTTCGAATTAGCGTTTTGCTAATTCGAACTAGCAAGTCCACATTAAGTGGACCCTGAACCAGGCTTAAGGATGGCCGGAAGCAGTGCCGGCAGGGCATCAGAGGAGGACGTAGAGCGTGGAGCTGCTGTCTCAGGCTAGCCGAGGGCTGCGCTTAAAGGATCCCGACCTCCACCCCAGACAGACAGTTCTCAGGGGTGCCCCGCTTGCAAAGCAGTCCTGGCTTGGAGTGCCCTGAGTGCCCACACTGGGCACATCACAGCACTCGGCCATCAGACCGGCTGCACTTGCCGCAGGCTGCCATCTGGGGAGAGAGGACAACTGGGGGGCTGCAGGAGAGCTTCCACCCCCAGAAGCCCGCAGAGCCAGCCCAGTCCTCCCCATAGGGGGCTCGTGCCCCATTCCTCCCTCACCTCCTTCCACTTACCCTTCCCTAGCCCCTTTTCTTGATGTACAAAATAAAGGACAATTGTGTTAAAAAATAGAATCTGTCTTTATTGAACAAAACTGGGGGAGACTGGGAAAAGGAGGTGGGAGAGGGGAAGAGAGAAGGTGGGAGAGGGGAGGGTAACTAAAATGATGAGGGGTTGGGAACAGGTCCCATATGAAGAGAGGCTAAAGAGACTGGGACTTTTCAGCTTAGAAAAGAAGAGACTGAGGGGGGATATGATAGAGGTCTATAAAAGCATGAGTGGGGTGGAGAGGGTGCATACAGAAAACTTCTTCATTAGTTCCCATAATAGAAGGACTAGAGGACAACAAAGGAAAGGAAAGGAATGGGTAGAAGGCTTCAAACTAATAACAGAAAGTTCTTCTTCACAAAGCAAATAGTCAACCTGTGGAACTCCTTGCTGCAGGAGGCTGTGAAGGCTAGAAATATAACAGAGTTTAAAGGGAAGTGAGATCAAGTGATGGAGGTTGGGTCCATGGAGTGGTATTAGCCAGGGGGTAGGAGTGGTGTTCCTGCCTGAAGTTTGTGGAAGGCTGGAGAGGGATGGCATGAGACAAATGGCTTGGTCACTGTCTTCAGGTCCATCCCCTCCAGGGTCCCTACCGTTGGCCGCTGTCGGCAGACAGGCTACCGGGCTAGATGGACCTTTGGTCTGACCCAGTACGGCCATTGTAAGCTCAGGGCTCAGGGTCGGGGGTCTCAGTGGACCCCCTTGATTTTCATGCACACCTGCTCCTGGGTGGCCAGGCTGGCAGCTCTCCTGCCCTAGCTGACCACTTTCCTGTGCCTAGTGCGGAGATCGTGGACGAGGTCCATGATGTCTGCACTAGCCCAGGCGGGTGCCCGCCTCTTGCGGTCCTGGGCAAGCTCCCGGGAGCCGCCAGCCTGGTCCTGGGAAGAGGGGGAGGGCTGGGGGGCATCGGGTGGCTGGCTCGAGCCGTGCCAGGTGCAGGGTCTGCTGGCTGGGTGCTGGCAGGCTTGCACCTGGCACGGGCACCGTAGCCAGCCCGTGCCCCTTTAAGGGGTCCAGAGCCGGGAGGGGGGCAATAGAGTTTCCCTGGTGTTGGCCAGAGTGGCCACCAGGGAAACCTGGGGAGGGCTAGCCTCCCACTAGTTCGAATTAAGGGGCTACACAGCCCTTAATTCGAACTAGCTAGTTCGAACTAGGCTTAATCCTCATAAAATGAGGTTTTCCTAGTTCGAACTAAGCGCTCTGCTAGTTCGATTTAAATTCGAACTAGCGGAGCGCTAGTGTAGCGCCTATTAAAGTTAGTTTGAACTAACGTCCGTTAGTTAGAACTAACTTTGTAGTGTAGACATACCCATAGAGACTTGGTAGGATAATACACATGATTGGAATATTGGTATAGATTGGAAACAGCTTGCTCAGGAAGGACAGGTAGGAAAAAAAGGGAGGATGTTTTATATTAAAAACATATACACTTGGACTGAGGTGGAGATGAACATAGGAGACAGATTTGTTGAGAGTCTCTGTGCAAATGGTCCCACCCGGTCACCTCTATCAGGCACCTCTTTTACTGTGTTTCTTCCTCCCCCTCTCCCCCCCGCCTTCAGACAACCCATTTTATCCTACTGCAGGAGTTACTGCTGTGGGCCGCGGGTTAGGGGGATTCAGGCCTGCCCACTCTCCTGAGTCCCAGCCCAGGGCCCTAAGGCAGGGAGATCTCTCCCTGACCAGTGGATGGGGGAGTAACCCTGAAACTCACCTGCCCTCTGGGCCACTTCCTACCCCTGGTCCACCGTCTCTCTCTACTCCCTAAGGTGCCATGCATCCCGACCCTGGCACCCCCCAGTGCTCCCCGGTCATGGGAGTTTCTCAGCCAGGGGACCCTCCAGCCTGGGGCCTTTCTCGCCTCCCTCCAGTGCAGGGTTGCCTCACCCCATCACACTCTGGATTAGGTTAAAAGTGGTAAAAAACAAGGGTGATGTCATGCAAGAGATCTCTTACCTACCAAGGCAGAAGAGGTGGATGAGGCTTTTTTTAAACAACTAACAAAATCATCCAAAGCACAGGATCTGGTGGTGATGGGGGATTTCAAATAACCAGACGTATGATGGGAAACTAACACAGCAGACCACAGATTATCCAATACATTCCTGGGCTGCATTGGAGACATTTTTTTATTTCAGAAAGTTGAAAAAGCTACTAGGCAGGGAAGCTGTTCTAGATTTGATTTTAATAAGTAGGGAGGAACTGGTTGACAATTTGAAATTGGAAGGCAGCTTGCATGAAAGTGATCATGAAAACATAGAGTTCATGATTCTAAGGAATAGTAGAAGGGAGGGCAGCAAAATAGAGAGACAATGGATTACAGGAAGACAGATTTTAGTAAACTCAGAGCTGGTAGGTAGGGTCCCATGGGAAGCAAGGGTAAGAGGAAAAACAACTGAAGCGATCTAGCTAATAGTTTCGAATTAACCTTGCAGTGTAGACATACCCGAAAAGGGCAAATATACTGACCATCTATAAAAAGGGAAATAGGAACAACACAGGATACTACAGAAGGCTGGGAGGTGTGTAGTGGGGGCTTAGGGCAATGGTTGGGGTGCTGGAGTCAGGGTAGGAAGTGGAGAGATCATGGCAAGGGAGGGGAGGTCAGGGTTCAGGGTGCATTGAGTCAGGTCTTTGCTAATGTCAGACAACCAGTTATGGATGGAGGTAGCAAAAAGAAAGAGGACTGGTGTATTAAAGAACATTCATTCACTGGATTTTCACTGAGGCAAAGGGCACTTTCTAAGCTATTATCATTTGAGTACTTTCTAATAATTGCTCTGGTGTTTTGCCAAACTAATATTGGGTTCCCTTTCAATAAAAGCTTTTTTAAAAATTTTACTCAGTCTCAGTGTTTGTGACTAAGGAAGGGAAGGAGTCTTAGATTCACTCTGGGTAGTTTTTGGTGTCCCCAGATTTCCTCAGTGGGGACTAAAGCCAGTTCTATTTGCACTTTTGACAAAAACTCTTGACATTGAACCTAGGCCTTGTTGCTGCTGACACCACCTGGCAAAAGGGATACATTTATATGTTATAAAATATATTTTTGGACTCTTCACATCCTGAAGAATCCAAAAACATAGTTTATAACATATACATGTATTTATATGTTATTCAAAATGAAGTCTTCATAACATATACTATAGCAAATCAAATGCTTTGTCATCAGATCAAGTTTATTGTGGTAGAATAAAAGAAGTAAAAGAAGAAATTAGAAAAAACCTGTCACCACCAACACTAATCCACATTCATTCCAGGCTAATTCTCTTCTACCACAGAAGGTAGAGAAACAATAGACTTATGGAGCCAGACCCCCACTTTCTGTAAATTAACATAGCTGTTTGAAATCAATGATGCCATGCTAATTTGCACAACCTGAAACTGGTTTCAAGAAGTGCACCAGGGCACTCACCAAGCAGACCAAATGTAAATGGGAAACATTCAGATATTACAGTTAATAGATGCAGTAGTAAACAGCTTAACATTGTTAGCTTTAAAATAACACCTCTGACAATACTTTACTTTCTACTATTATTACAGGTAGCATTCAATATTACTTCAAGAGAAGTGAAAGAGATTAAAGAAAAATATTTCCTCTAATTTGTTCAATTTATTTACTTTCTGTGTTTCAATGCACCTTCTATATAAGTAAATTCTGTTACATATATCCTTATTTTCATTATTTCCCTATGGGCATTTTCTTCTATAGATTTATATGTCTTTTTCACACAGCAACAGGGGAAAGAAAAATCCTTTTTGAAAATAGGAAATTGTTTTTGTAAAAGCATTAACATTGGCAAGTGTTCTCTATGGCAAATATAGTACTTGAAATTACTTTGGACTATAGCACTCAAATTATATTTAACTCACTTTTTGAAACTCACAAGATTTCAAGTTAATAGTGTCCTTTAAAAATATTCCTTGTGCTTCATGTTCTAGAACTCAAGGGCTAAAGTGTCATGCACTTTAAAAGGCCATACAGTTGTGTGCTTGTCTGATGGCGATGTGATTTGTGTAAGAATGTGACTTCAGTGGAAACTAGTGACAACTGAGCCCTTTTGAAAATCTTGGCCAGTATTTACACAGTGCTGTGTTCTGACTCCATATGTGTGGGCTGAGGGAAGGAAGTTTAGAGTAGAAAGTCAAAAGGGCAGCCCACTTTCTTCCCAATTGTCCACTCCTAATAAGGCATTTTTACAGCAATTGCTTAAAGAGTGTCATTAAAATGTAATTTGAAATTAAAATCCGTAACAGAAGCCAAGCCATTGCAGAAGGTAGGATCATACACTGACACAGAGATTGACAAAGATGATGTTGCTGATTCTAGTGGTAATATATCATCTAATAAATATGATGTCATTGAAGTGAGAGTGATTAAAATTATAAAATGCAGAGGAGCCTATTAGAGATTGCGCAGCATGGGTGCAATATATTGCTACCCTAGGGAATTCATTGACTCATGTTCTGGCATTTAGGGAGGTGCTCCTTCTGCTGCCACTGCTGAAGACAAGTATTTCACTATACTGAAAATCATTAATGGAGAGCAGTGTAGGCCGCTAATTACACACCCAAAATATATGAAAATGCAGGGCTGGAATCCTGTTTCAAATGTCTGTGTAGAGATAATGAATTAAAAAGCACTCTGTGGTTTCACATTATTTCAGCATAAAAGCAAATGAAACTTAGTGCTCTGGGCTGAGTTTTGGAAGTCATTAAAACCATAATGAAGAGCAAAATTTAAGGATGTACTGAAACTGAAGAATATCTTCACTTAAACACCTGAGAAGTAAAGCTGCTGAATTTCACATTGCTCTTGTAATTTTTAAAAGCTATTCTGGTCAGATTCTTATACCTATAGGCTGTGTCTAGATTGGCCAGTTTTTCCAGAAAATCAGCTACTTTTCCAGAAACACTAGCCAGCTGTCTACACTGTCCGCTTGAATTTCCGCAAAAGCACTGACTTCCTACTGTAAGAAATCAGTGCTTTTTGCGGAAATACTATGCTGCTCCCATTCGGGCAAAAGTCCCTTTTGCGCAAAACTTTTGCGCAAAAGGGCCAGTGTAGACAGCTGAGATTTATTTTCCGCAAAAAAGCCCCAATCGCGAAAATGGTGATTGGGGCTTTTTTGCGGAAAAGCACATCTAGATTGGCCACGGACGCTTTTCCGCAAAATGTGCTTTTGCGAAAAAGTGTCCGTGCCAATCTAGACGCTCTTTTCCACAAATGCTTTTAACGGAAAACTTTTCCGTTAAAAGCATTTGCGGACAATCATGCCAGTCTACACGTAGCCATACTGTACAGGTTGTAAGTCTCTTAACCAGGACTCCCTGGTCCGGCATGGACCAGGATGTTCTTAGATCACAGAGCCCAGGAAGAGGGAGGTCTGGTGGCAGAGTAGGAGTGCCATAAGAGGCACCGTGACTCACCGTGGAACCCAGCGTGTGTGTGGAGGGGGAAAACAAAGAACAGGCAGCATGGCAGGGAGTTCTGGCCCCAGCGGAACTCCCAGGCCACAATGGCCAGGAACTCTAACCTGGCCATGGCTGTGGACTTCCAGCCCCAGCCAGGTAGCTCCAACTCCAGCAGTAGCCAGGGAGCTCTGGCTGAGGCTACGGAGCTCCGGTCTCATTCCTCTGCCCCGGCTGTGGAGCAATAGCCCCAGCTACAAAGCCAGCCAGCTGCGGAGCTATGCCCTGGCTGCAGAGCTCTGGCCATGGTGCTCCAGAAGCAGGGGGGTCAGGAAGAGCCCCAAGCAGCAATGAGGGCAGTCTAGAGCCCTAACATGGTGGCTGCATAGCCACAAGTGGAGGGACCTTCCCTGGTTCAGCAAATCCCCTCGTTCAGGACCACTCAGGTCCTGAGGGTGCTGGATCAGCAAGGTCCAACCTTGTTGTACTAGTAAACCCATTGTATTCCACTAGCACTGTGCTTCACTAGTGATCCCATTGTGTCCAATAGGACTACTCTTGGAATAATTCACTATTGTATGCAATGATATATTTTCTACCAAGGAAAATTACAAAGTGCTTTAGAAACAGTTGTCCTATTTCTGTGCCAAGGACACTGGCTCAGTTCCCATTAATCTCAAACTATCAAAGGAGTTACTGTAGAAATGCTCTTTTAGGAGTGGACAATGGATAAGAAGCTATTAGTAATTTAGGCTATTGTATCTGAGGACTAAAATGGCTCTTAAATACAATATGCTGGAATGGGATTTTGCAAACCAGTTAGTGAATCACTTTTTTATCAATTTTGATTTTGTACCTTTTTCTGTTTAAACTTTAATTTTCAGATAAAATATCCACAAAAGTTTAATTGAAAAAAAATGAAATACCAATCTGTGTTTATCTCTCACGTACTTCATATATATGACTTTTACCTTTTTTTAAATTAGTTGTTTTATTTTGTGAGCACTTTCAACACTACACAGAAAAATGATAAGATGCAATTTAAACTAGAGAAGACATGTAGTGTTGAGACTTAAATAATTACCCAGATCTTTCAACAAATTCCATAGTGATTTATCAATGGTCAGATTAGTACACTGTACATACAGAGCTATAGTAATGTAGACATTAAGTATAAAATATAATTTGCTGTGCTTTTATATTAACAGGATTTAATATGTTGTTTCTAGAGCAGTTTTTTTTATGAAATTTGATAGAGTAAAATACCTTCTATATTTTACTTGTAAACCCATGGCACTCCACAGACATTGTATGTCACTTATGATCTCATTGTGTCAAATAGGACTACTCTAGGAGAAAGTCACTATTGTATCAATGATGTATTTTCCACTGTGCATGGCTCCAGTGGTGATTTAAAGTGCCTGGGTCTCTGGCCACTATTACTGCTGAAATAGTGACACTAGCAGCCTGGAGCCCTGGGCCTTTTTAAACCACCAGGCCCCAGGATACCTACCCCATTTTGCCTCCTACCCCCGTTGGTGGCCCCGTCAGCCAGGAAACACTTCTCTTAGCCTTTTCAGATGTGTATGGAGGGGCAGTAATATTGTGCATTCAAAAAAGCCCATAGTACAAAGTTACTACCAGACATAAATTGATTGATGTCCAAAGCAAGTCTTACCGTAGATTACTATAGGCTGTCACTGGGTATGTAATGCTTCCAAATTTAAGCCTTCATATCACTCTACAGTTCTGCAGTCAGAGTAACCATTCTGTAATGCTTCATTTGCTTTGTCAAAAATATTTTCATGACTCCAAAACAAATGATGCAAAAAGAATTATTTACCACTCGGAATATAAATGTTAAGATCTTGAAGGCACCTGAACAAATCCTTGTATTCACGAGGAAGCTCACCAAGGAGAAGGGGTTCATTATAGATCTTTTTACAGGATAATAGCTTTAATCAGATGGATTCGAAAAGCACAGTTACTCATCTGAAGGTTTCATGATCCCCAGAAGTTGCAGATCATGGCTCCTTCTGAGGTTGACACAGTCACAAAAGGTTATTCTATTAGACCATAACAAACTAAAAACAAATTGGTCCATGTGCAAAATTTTCCAAGGTGACAGGAAGATAGGAATTTGGCATAAGTGAAATATCTATAGGTAGTTACTATTCATGAACACTTCTGATTGCCTTTATCCACACTTCTCTACTGTGGTCTTGATACAGAATGCCTTGAGTTACTGTTAATTTATTGCATGACTACAGGTAAGGTATGGGGTCAGCGATCTCTTCCAAAGTGATCTGAGGTTCATACTGTTTAGTAAAATAGGAATGAATGGATGGGAGAAATTATCCCAAAACAGCCTTATACCACTAGGTGAACTTCACCCTGTGCATGGAAAAGTACCAGGCCTACACAACCCAGAAGTCACACTTAAACCATCAAACCAAGATTTAAATGGGATGTCAATATTAATCACTATCCACAATGTCTATGAGCTCATAGGCGAATTTCACTCACTATTGCAAGTTCTTGACTGTTCACTTTTGGTTAAGGAGAATGTTTTTTCCCCTGACATTTACCTCCCTGACAATCTAAAGAAGGGAGAAGCAAAAAAATAATGCAAGCATTATTTCTCAGCTTACCTGAGCACCAGACATGTCATTTGAATTATCACTGCAATAAAGTTATATCACTACTTAACAATCTGAGTGAGAGCAGATGACTAAGGGTATGTCTACACTACAGTATTATTTCAAAATAGCTTATTTTGAAATAGCTTATTTTGAAATAACGTGTCTACACACAAAATGCATTTCAAAATAGCTCTTTGCTATTTCAAAATAGCACGTCCACACTAAGTGGACTCTGAAACACATTTAAGGCTGGCCAGAACCATTTTCAGCAGGGCACCAGGTCAGGGTGTGGGGCTGCTATGTGGGGCTGCTGCCTGAGACTAGTGAGGCCTGTGCTTAAAGGGACCCCCCTGGACAGCCAGTTCTCTGGTTGTCTACCTTGATTTGGGACAGCAAAGCATTGTGTCTCTGCGTGATCTGGTCGCCCTCAGTTGGGACACCACAGAACTCTGAAACATGGAGCCAGAGCTGCCCCTGAGCACTCTGGTGCTTCTCTTGGATGCGTTGTTGCGAGCCTGGCTACACTACTGCAGGCTGTCATCCGGGAAGTCCATCGGGGGGCTGTCAGTATCCAGGAGGCCCTGCAGGAGAGCTTCCACTCTGAGGAGCACTAGGAGTCTCCCTGGTCTGCCCCATTGGGAGCTTGTGCCTCATTCCTCCCTCACGTCCTTCCACTTATCCCTCCCTAAACCCCCTTCCTGATGTCAAATAAAATACACATATTTTCACGAACACAAACTCTCTTTATTTAACAAAACCGGGGTGGAGGGAATGAAATTCTGGTGAGACTGGGGAAAGAAGGTCGGAGAGGGGAGGAGAGTGGATGGGAGAGGGAGAGGGAAACCTGGGAGGAGGGAGCTGGAAGGGGGAAGCAAGGGGAAGAAGGGGGAGGGGAAGCTCAAGGCTCAGGGGTGGTGGTCTTGCCGGACCAACTTGATTGTTATGCAAACCTCCTCCAGGGTTTGCATGTGGCCGTTGGTGGCCAGGCTGGCAGCTATCCTGCCATAGATGGCCGTGCTTCTCCATACAGTGCGGAGATCATGATGTTGGGGGCATCCTCCCCAAACCTGAATAAGGTCCATGATCTTCACCCTGGACCAGAAAGGTGCACTCCTTCTCCGGGCCCAGGAAAGCTCCTGGGAGCTGGCAGACTGCTCCTGGGGAGTGGTGGATGGCTGGCTGCCAGTGGTTTGCTGGCTCATGTCAGGGGCCCCAGTAACCACTGCTGTCTCTGGGCTGGCAGGCTTGGAGCTGGCACAGTCACTGTTGCCAGAGTCAACCCCTTTAAGGGCTCCGGAGAAGGGGGAGGGAGTGGAGTGTTCTTGGTTGAGGCTGGAGTGGCCACCAGAGCACACTGGAAATGCTGGAGGCCCCCTATTTTGATATAAGTGTCTACACAGCACTTATTTCGAAATAGCTATTTTGAATTTGGCATTATTCCTCATGGAATGAGGTTTACCAAATTCGAAATAAGCACTCTGCTATTTTGAATTTATTTCAAAATATTTTTTGCTGTGTGGACACTAGGAAAGTTATTTCAAAATAAGGGCTGTTATTTCAAAATAAGTTGGCTGTGTAGACATACCCTAAGTGAAGAACTTGCTATATTCATCCCCACTTTATGATGTCAGTGGAACTCTATGAATAGATCTGACCAAATAAAGTTAATCAAATAAGTTATCTGATATAATTTACAATATTTGTTTCAAGAATTTCATTTAGAAAATATGTCTGCATTGTGGTAGGTTTAGCTGAAGAATTAGGTGAGTAGTTCATGAGAATGCAAAATGTTCTGTCTGAAATATTAATGACCATTTAATTTTTGACCATGTACACATCACATTTAGCCATAAACATACTCCACAATAGTCTCCATAATAGACCAGCAATAACAAGGGATTGGTATTAACTAGATTTGGCTAACTATATTGCCCCACTTTTAAGCCATTAATTTAAATACAAGATTGGGTAGTATTGCTACAGCCGACTAGTACCCATGAGTATAACCTCAGCAAAGTCATCGGGGATTGAGTAGATATTGTATAGTAAATTGCTATAAAAGATACATCTAGCAAAGGCTGAAGTACATGGAAAAGACAGTATGGGAAGGTGTTACCACATTTCTTCTCTATGAATAGAATGGACTTCAGCTTCCAATACTAGTAATGCAGTGCATTTCATAAGAACTAAATTAACAATCTGAACCCAAGTGCACTAAAATTGATGTAAGCTTTTTCATTGATTCCAAAGTGCTTTGGCTCAGCCACACAAAAATTAAAAGCATGACCGAGACATAAGGAAAGAGCAAGCTTTAAAGGCAATAGTAAGTCAAATTAATTTAATTAATTAAACTTTGTCAGATGATGTCATTTTCATAGAGTACTCCTTTATTTTAATTTTAGTAAATCAAACAGACTCCTCGACTCTGATAAATGTTGCATAGGAACTGATAAAAGGCTGAAGTATTTCAGTTCAGACGTTTTCAATGAAAAAAATATCAAGTTCTTTGGTACTTGAGTCACCATGTTTTGATTTCATGCATCATTTCCCACAGAAAATATGGGAGATGATGCATGAAATCAAAAATGCATGAAATCAGAAATAAGTATGATTTAAGTGAACATTTGAAGAGGAACTCCACCTTTTATGCTAAAAGGCTTAAATTTATTTTTCATAAGTGTGAAGCTCTGATTAGGAATCTCTCAAATCAAAAGATACTTTTTAAAAAAATACATTGGTTGAAAAGATAACAGTTCTTCTCTGACTAGATTATTCATCATAGAAATAATATTCTCAGTGGTCTATACTGTCCCCCATATCCTTTATTCATGCATAGATGAAATTCTTCCACACACAAATCTCTTCTCTTCTACATGCACATGTAGGGTATGTCTACACTACCCCCCTAGTTCGAACTAGGGGGGGTAATGTAGTCATACGGAGTTGCAAATGAAGCCCGGGATTTGAATTTCCCGGGCTTCATTTGCATAAAGCCGGCCGGCGCCATTTTTAAATGCCGGCTAGGTTGGACCCCGTGCCGCGCGGCTACATGCGGCACGGACTAGCTAGTTCGGATTAGGCTTCCTAATCTGAACTAGCTGTACACCTCGTTCCATGCGGCACGGGGTCTGACCTGGGGGGGTAGTGTAGACATACCCGTAGGTTCCAGGGCAGTAAATCAATGCAGTCACCCCTGAATGTCAGATTCCAGGAAAAGCTGTACCACTGAGCTGCTTGGCCTTTTTTTCTTTAATTTCCGCCCGCTCTTCTCCCCCCCCCCCTCCCTTCCCAGTGATTGTCTTGTCTTTTTCTTCTCCCGTGCTATTGGGAATAGAGATTTGGAGAGGAAGAAGGCACAAGTATCTTCTGTCCTGATTGGCAAACACCTAGGGCTATTCCTGTCTAGACAGAATAGTGACTCAACCAACTTCATGGCATTGGACTTTTGGTGGTCCATTCATCTGTTAAGAGTCCACAGTGGGGGAAGAGAGCAGAGACTGTGAATGGCAAAGGGATGTGTGGACATGATAAGGGAAATAGAAATCTCCTTCCTCTTGTCCTGCAAAAATTAGTCAAAAATTATAATATAGGATGAGGTAGTCAGAGGAAATCCTGGGTATCGCAACTCCATTATAGACATGTTGACATGGAGCCAGGAGACTGCAACTGATCAGATCTTGTGCAAAGTCACAGAGCCTTGATATACATGCACCAGATGTTCTGTGCTTCCCCGGAATTTGCTAGTATTGGGAACAAGGTCATAAGACTTTTGTCCAGGCAACCCTTAAGGGGATCCCCTCCATTAGGGCTATTTTTTACATATGTTATATAGTAAGAGGTCTATTTAGGCCAATTACCTTTTTTGTCCTATCAGTCTGAAGTGATATAAATATTTTATCTAACATTCTAGATATTTCACATTACATTTCCCCAATATCCTATTCAAATACTCAGTCACCATTGCCTCCTATTATGCTAGTTACCACATCCTAATATCCTAAAATGACTACTACTTAGATACTTTTACACAGTATTATTTGCATTTTGTATGTTAAATAATATTTTGAATGAGCTTTGTGGGTAAAGAATTTTTAAAAGATTTTCCATATAATGTTGCTCATTTTACTTGACTAGGTGTGGCTTCACTGTGGCCTGTTAGAATGGGTGCTATAGTGAATGCCTTCTTACCTATCAGCGAAGCTGTACCTTTTTAACACCGCTGGCACCAGCACACTTCAGAATCTGAGTGCCAGCACATAAGGTTTAACTTCCCGATTTTAGCTGAAATGACCTGAGTGGAAGGAGAGTTTTTACCCAGGTCAAAATAAGTAACTAAACTAAATATTAAGGCCATTTTAATTCTGAATGAGTGTCCAACTAGAGATTTAATTCAGTCAGAGAAATTCACTTTAAATTCATACATTTAGTGATCTGAAGCTAATTTTCCTGAGTGTCTTGTTGTGATAATTGGTTTTATATACTAACTGTGAGCTCAACTATGAAAAGTGAGTGAAATAGGGGGAGAGAAGCAGCTCTGTACATTGCCATTCTCTCTCTCTCCCTTCTGACTGGAGTCATGTATGTTGCTGTTAGTGGTATTTACCTGCAGACTCTATCCCTGCCACTCCCGTTGGTGAGGAATCGTAGCTAATGGGAGCATCGGGGGTGGTGCAAACAAGTACAGGGCAGCCCGCAGTCACCTGAACCCTCCAGGGAGGTGCACCAGGTAAGAACTCTCATTTCCTTTCCTGCCAAGATCCCACACTCCCAACCTGCTCCTACACCCTACATCCAACCCAGACCCTCCCCCCACCCTGGTCCGCTTCTGTACCCAGCCTCCTGCTCAGACTCCACACTCTCACAGGTTCTGCATCTGCATCCTATCTCCTGCCCAGACCTTGCAACACCAGCCCTGCTCCTGCATTCTACCTCCTGCCCAGACCCCATATTCCCATCCCAGCTCACTCCTTCATGCTACTTCCTGCCAAGATCCTACACTCAACTTACCAGCCACCCTCCCTGCACAATTGTTCCCATGTACACAAATTAACATAACTGTCCCCATGTACACAAGTTCTAAATTTAGCATACCAAATCAAGCAGCACTTGTTAAAAGATGTAGCACAGGGGCAGGGAACTTGTGGTGCACCAGCCACATGTTTTTCATCAGAATTAGCCACCAGTGGGCCTCCAGACAGTTTTTTTCCTGAACATTCACAGGCATGGAGACCCATAACTCCCAGTGACTGCCGTTTGCCATTCCCAGTGAACAAGGCAGTGGCTCCTTCACTCTGCTTCCTGAAGTTCCCATTGGTTGGGAAAGCTGAATTGCCACCACTGGGACCTATAGGGCTCTGTGTCTGTGGATGCTCAGATAAACAAATAAACTGTCTAGCAGTTTGCCAGCAGATAACCCTGACAAACCATGAGGTACCACAACCCTTAAGTAATCTATAAAAAGGTTTTTCTTTTTCCCACTGAGTTAAATAACTAATTCAAGATTGTATTAGAATTTTGTTATTGTGTTCTCTATCTTCTGCATACTGTTTATAGAAAACTATTCCAGCTTTGCATATTTTTTTTTACAATTTTAAGTAAGTTGAATGTGACCACCTTTATATAACTGCATGTAGACATTGGCATTTTTTTTCATTTGCCATAAGTAAGAATAAACATTAATCCACAATTTATTTTACCTAAGGACAGGTAGATATTTAAATTGATGCTCACATAAACACAATGGTTTCACACCTAGGAAAAGAACATCAGAAAATCATTGTGTCATGTGAGTATGTACAAAAAGAGAAAATAAACTAAGTGGTTATTTTCAAACCTAGCACAGTATCATTCAAACAATTTTCCCAGTAATATGTTTGTCTTCAGTGACAAAACCAACAACCATTTCTACAAGTGTATCTGCATGAAGTACTAAAAAGAAAGTAGGTCCAGTGATAAATGAGGGAAAATGTTCAAGTCTCATATCTAATGAGTTCCTTTACTAAATTTGCCTTTATAGCAAACTATAAGCTCAGATCGATATAAGCTATATCTTCTCACTCAAACAAGTTTTTCAGAATTGTTACACTTCAGTGGAGCTACTTTTGATTTACATTGGTATGAGAGGAACATCAAGCCTTTGGAAAAATAGGAAATAGAAAAATTGTCATAAAATCATATTTAAATAACACATATATGGTAACAGATGGGAAATCTGAAAACACACTCAAATCTGTGTACCTACCACCAATTTAGTGCCTCATACAATGTCCGATGACCATAACAACCCTCTGGGTTCAGTTTGACAAGAAAGATCTGAGTATGGCATCTGTTCATCAGTGAAGATTTTTTGGAAGGAGGACAGAAGTATTTGGTGATTTGCAAAGGCATATACCAGAGGTAGATCCAGTAAATAGGTATGTATGTATTGTACTTGTCAATTGAGAGAATGTCATGTATCAGAACAATAAACTCAGTACTTTGCCTAGAGCTTAAAGACTATGTAGAGTCCAGGATGCTAATAACTAATAGGCAGTGTTAAAGAACATATGGGCTTTTTTGTTAGTGACTTGTTTAATTTGCTTCAAAAAAGGGAATTTCAGGCATATAGTTTGTACTGTCTCTGCTGTTGAATAATGATTTCTCTATTATTAATTAATCTATTGAATGTTTAGAATTTGGGCAGATTCCCATTGTCAAAGAAGGGTTGGCAATCTCTGTTATCAGGTATTTTCTGTTCTTTTCTTTTTGCCAACTGCAGAGGCAAAAATGGCATATGTCAGCTCTGACTGCCATCAGTGTTTCTCTGACTGCATTTATTTAAGAGTGTCACTTGGAACGCTGTCATAAGTGGTACAAATAGAATATTTATGCAGCCAATTTTCTGATATTTGTATTTCTTGCATGAAAAAGAAAGGACTCGGTGAATGTCAAAGTGAAGGATACATTGTAGCAGCAGCAATGATAGACAAGCTAGTCTAAGTTACTCAGACAGTAAAAAAATGTAAAAAAAAAAAGCTACGTTAGCAAAGCAAATATTACTTGATCCACAGCCAAATCTACACCATGCTTTCACCCAAAATGTGATAGATTGACAGAGGTTAAAATTATGAAAGATTATAAAATCTCACTATTCTCTACCTCTTTGGTTGACCATAGCTTTCTGAAAATTATCTCATAAAAGAGGAGAGCTAAACAAACAATGAAAAAAATATTAACAAATATACAGTCCAATCCTCACTCCAACTAATATCCCTTGGATGCTGGAAGATTAATAGGTAAAGAGCCACTGCAAAGGAGTTTCTGTGGTTCCCCAATCATGGGTAAAGCCAGGGGCAGCTATAGTTCCTAGCATAATTAAAAGAAAATAAGGATTGTTCTGAATTAGTCTGAGCTTGCTATGATGCCATCTTCCAGCTGAAGACTGCCATAGGGCAATACTGATCTGATCATCCTTCCCAAGAAACACTATATGAGGTTAGAGAGAGGTGATATAGAGGCCAGTAAAAAGTACTCTTTCTTTATCAAAATATCCAAATGTGTTGTGAGGAATCCAGGACCAGTGACAAAAAACAGTCAAAAAGAAATTTTGGATGGATATAGTTGTATTTTTAAAAGTTTAACATTTTTTCTATTCAAATATATTCATTAAGATGTATGAAATATTCACCCACAACTGTGGACAGTGAAAATAATAATTTGTTTGAAAAAAGATCTCAGCATTCATTGAGGAAAATATTCAATGAATATTATATGACTAGTAGTACAACAGAGCACCTTCAGAAATGATTGTCCAAGAAACTGCTGACTGAAAAACAGATTGACATCAACACGACCAAAATAAAGGGTGAAAACTGTCAGTAAGAAAGCCAATCAAACAATATGATGTACGTGGAGATAAGGCTACATATTTCATAATAAGGGCCATATTCTCCTTGCTTTTATTGGTATTATCTCACTAAAACAGGCAAAGATATGAGAAGTCTTAGAGGAGAATTAGGAGTTAAATCATCCAGTGAAGTTACCTATCATGTTTCTATTGCACACTTTTCCTTATATGTAGGTTAACATATTTCACCTTGAGTCTTAAATAAGTAGATTTCTCACTGATTATAAACATTGGAGAAAGAATTTGAAGTGGACAAGAACTAATTTAATAGGACATCTAGACAATTACCAGCCAATTAAGAATTACTCCTAGAATACATTTTTCTTATGTTTTGTCTGTTCCAGTTTTAAAGTGATGGGTTTTCTGTGATTTACCTTGGAAGATTATTCAAAAATGCAAGAGGCCTTACCATCAATATTTTCCTTGATTTTTATTAATTATTTCCTTAATATAATCCTAATTCTCCTAGGCTGTGTCCAGACTCAGGGTTTTTTTCGGGAAAAGTAGCCTTTTCCCGAAAAAACTTACCCTGCGTCCAGACTCAAGCCGCGTTCTTTCGAAATTATTTCGAAAGAACGCGGCTTTTCTTTCGATGGCGGTAAACCTCGTTTCACGAGGAAGAACGCCTTCCTTCGAAAGTTCCTCTTTCGAAGGAAGGCGTTCTTCAATGTAAAGAGGCTGTCTTCGAAAGAGAGCATCCAGACTCGCTGGGTGCTCTCTTTCGAAAAAGCGGATTTTTCTTTCGAAAGATCCGCCTGCAGTCTAGACGCGATCTTTTGAAAGATGCTCTTTCGAAAGATGCTTTCGAAAGATGCTCTTTCGAAAGATGCTTTCGAAAGAGCATCTTTCGAAAGAAGCCTGCAGTCTAGACATAGCCTTAGCTAAAATCCATGGTAACATATTATGCATTTCTTTCACTCTTTAGTGAATTCACTTTTTCAGCACTAGCAGATATTTTGTCCCTGAGTTGCCATTTACCTAAGTCCTGTATACATAGATTTTTTTTAGTTTTTCTCAATAAATCAGTCCTAGCAGAGGCTCACTTTTGTTGCTCTTTGAACTCTCTCCAGCTTGTTCAATATCTCTAGTATATTGAAATACTATACATTATTATTTAATGATTTATGTTTCACCTTTTGCAAATCTCAGATCATTTTACAGAATTAAAAACTAAGCATATCTAAACAATCTCCTTTCTACCCACCGAAATCTAGTGATTTCTCTGGTGAAACAGTCAGTGCATACAGAAGGAAGAGGAGGAGAAAATCCTCCATAATAATCGTTCTGATAAGGCCAGACCTAAAATCACAGAAAGAGTCCCAGGCCATGTCTACAATACAGATAAGATCAAAGCTGCTGCAGTCAATCTTCTGTGGTTTGAATTCGCGGGTCAAGTGATGACACACTAATTCAAACTGAGAAAAGAGGGGCCATTGATGCCATTAGTTCTGCTTCCACAAGGAGTAAGGAAAGTCAAAGGGAGAGGTCTCCCTTTGACTTCCCGTGATGTGGATGGCACTAAAATTCAAGTTAAAATACTTTGACTTAGCTGAAGTAACATAGCTGAAGTTGCATATCTTAATTCAAACTTATCCCCTATTGTAGACTAGGCTGCACTGACTTAAATCCATTAGTGAGATCTAGAGCATAAATTCAATCTTTAGTAAATGTGATGAAAGCAATCATATTGCAATGGTGGGAGAAAAAACCCAGGAGACAGCATTTAAAAAAATGTAAAAAACCTTTAAAGCTCAAAATGGAATACTAAGGAGAAAAAGAGTATAAAACTGTGCAGCATCTAAGCAAAGAAGAGGAAAGATTCATAGCATTGTATGTTTTCTGATAGCAAGATAGATATCATATGCACAACTTTGTTAAAGAGCTGAAAACTTTACCAATGCCACTGTGGGAGTTTTTATTTTCTAGATCAAAATAGCAACAGTAGTGCAATCTGCTTGAAGGGTCACATATGGAAATACTTTTAATCACAAAGTACAACATACTAAAATATGTTCTAGAACTCAGTTAAAACTCTCTACAAAATAATGTGGTGACAATTTCTTTTCCATGTGTCACAGGTCACCCAGTTCCATAATAGAAAGAAACACGAAAGTAGGAAGGGAATTTTCTCAAGCAAGACATTCAGGAGAATGTGTTAGTGACAGTTTGAATGAACTAGTTTCTAGTGTCTCTTAGGAATGGCATTGTGACAGGGAAGGATATTGGCAACTTGGATACATAGTGTGACAATACAATTACTCATAAAGATGTAAAAACATATTAAAATATTCTATATTCACAATATACATTTTTAAAAAGAATGGTTCAATATGCTTGAGATACACATATGAATGCCACTGACTTATGGAATTTATAATCATAACATAGAAAATAGTTAGAAGAAAAATATTTTTGTCAAGCCCGGAGTTCTACGGTATTCTGCATAGAGCAACATCTAGCCCTTTGTGAATAAATTAGCCAAAAATTATGTTTTTCTAAGAATGATACTCTATATATGGAAGAGAGAGCATACCACTAGGCTGTGTCTACACTGGCCACCTATTACGAAATAGGCATGCTAATGTAGAACTTTGGAAGAGGCAAATGCGCGGGGGATTTAAATATCCCCCGCGGCATTTGCATTTTCACGGCCGCCGCTTTTTTCCGGCTTGGAGATAAGCCGGAGAAAAGCGTCCAGACTGGCGCGATCCTCCGGAATAAAGCCCTATTCCGGAGGATCTCTTATTCCTACTTGCAAGGAGGAATAAGAGATCCTCCGGAATAGGGCTTTATTCCGGAGGATCGCGCCAGTCTGGACGCTTTTCTCCGGCTTATCTCCAAGCCGGAAAAAAGCGGCGGACGTGAAAATGCAAATGCCGCGGGGGATATTTAAATCCCCCGCACATTTGCCTCTTCCAAAGTTCTACATTTGCATCGCTATTCTGTAATAGGGGCCAATGTAGACGTAGCCCTAGTGTTCATTTGTGATTTGTTAAAATCACCAGCTTCCTTTTTCTCCCCCTACCCCAACCATATCAAGTGGTAGCTGATAGTTCAACTAATAGCAAGAATTCATTTGCCATGGGCTTTATAACTTTAAAATGTTTCACAGATCATTTTGTAACACATATCAATACTATACTAACGGTGTTCATTCCATAATATTTTGGTTTTTTTTCTGAAATAGGACACATGCAATGTGAGCAGACCAAGACAAGGAATATGTCCATTGCCTGTATTTGTATTGTTTATGATTTCTTACACATAGCAAAAGAATATCCAAAACCTAATGGGCAAATAATAAAAGTTCCATTGTAACTTCTACAGCTCCTTTGTTGGTTTAAAACCCTATGGAGGGAAAATAGTCTCCCCTATTTCCTCTATTGTATGTGTGTAAATGATTGAGTCATACAAAGTGTGTACATTAAAATATATATATTCAATCTCCTTATTAAAATCCTAGACAAAGCTTACCTAGTGTGGGGGGATCTTCAGAAATGGAATGCAACATTTTTGAAAGGATGTCTGCATGTTATCTTTCTAGTTTAAAGCTTTGGTTTTATTAAGAAAGAGATACTTTCATTCCAGAATGTAACCACAGAATGATGTCAGTTCTGTTCAGCATGATCTTCAGTAATGAAATAATGAGGATTTAAACCAAGAAGACAGTAGTCTTTTGTATTAAAGGCCAGATTTGGTTACGTGTGCAGTAGTATCTTTCTTCCTGGGAGTCCATTGGAAGTCAATGCAGGCACAAGATTCTATTCAAAGTGAATAAAGGTAACAGAATGGCCCAAAATAAAAGTAATACTAAAGAACATTTTGCATTTATCAGTCATTTTAGGAGTACTAGGAAGTAAGTTATTTCAGTATCAGTTTGTAATCACATTATTGTATAAAAATAATGTAAATGAAAAAGAATCTGTTAAAACACAGTAAATTTCCACCTACACTACTTCATTGACATCAGTATAACTTGCTCAAGATGTCTGAGATCAGGATTTGGCACTACATGAACTTTTAGAAAAAGCCACATAAGTGGCAATTCACGATGATAGTGGTTTCAGCCAGATTCTGACTCTCATTTATTGCCTAACAAAAGATGTATGGAGTATACCACACTATGCAGGGATTTAGACTAATGCTATTTCAATGAACTTGCTATTTCAGGACAAGAAGGTTGAAAGCAAACTACAACATATAATACAAAACGGAGGTAGAGAATGTCCTCACTACATTTTAGATCCCATATTCAAAGACATAACAGCATGCATGCGTTTATACAGAAGAGCAAGGCTGGATTACAGAAATATAGAAAGGATCTCACAGTTAAGTAAGTTCAAGTCAATTGCTTTTCAAATATCAATATTGAGGAAAAATTATTTTCTATGCTGATGTGAGAGGTCAGGTGGAGGATAATGTGCAAAAAGTAATGGGAGAAAAAATAAGCCACAGAATAAAACATATCTAACCCTAGCAATGCTAAAAGATTTGGAAATATGATGCTATAAATATTCCCTTCAATGTGCATGTGTTTGTGTGGGTGGGGGAGAAAGGACATTTTCAACAGAAATATTACCAATGCTACAGCAAGCTGAAATGAGAAATGAAGATTTGATATTCTGTGAACATCAAGAATATTTTAATGAGAGAGATTTTGACAGCAAATTATTATCAGCCTGTATTATTTGAAGGTCAACATTTTCAAAGTGACTTAAACCCTTCCTTTTTAGTTGAGTTCAGGAATCATGAGCAATTTTCTTACACAGTCACTTGCACTGGCAAATGATAAAGCCTGTATACACAAACTGTGTGCAGTTTTATAGACAAATTCCATTTGAATATGCAGATTCTGATATTTGCATGAATACATAAGCATGTGCAGAGCTGCGTACATAAGTGATTGTGTAAGTACAACATTCTTACCACACCTCTGTTTCTATCTTATAAATGTTCTCTCTTCATACTTATAAATGTTCTTTCTTCATCCCATCTGGCTCTAAATCTCGGTCTTTCAAAGATAACAAAATATTTAGCACCAGCATTAATGTATTAACCCTTAATTTATTAATGTGAAGGACCCACTTACTGAAACAATTATCAAAAGTCTTGAGCATATATATTTTTAAACATCTAGCCTATTCATCACACAGAGATTGCTTTGACTTTTGTGTCATTGGGTTCACCATTAATGTTTTTTCAATCAACCAGTCATATTAAGAGATTGATACTCATTAAAATGAACAGTGACCAACCTGCACATTGATGGAAGGGGAAGGGAATATTACCTAATTTATTTAAAATGTAATGACATTTATCCTGGAGTATCAAAGCAATGCACTGTACCACATATGCCCTCCATGTGTTGGAAGCCATACAAACAAGGTTTCAACCCATGTGTAAAGCACTATGGACTTTACAGTGAATACACAAAATGTGATACAGAGGCTCAAATATTTATTTTTATAGTAAGAGTATTCTAATATTGAAATATCTGAATTTACAATATTTTAATAGTATTAATTCAATTAGAAAAATATTGTTCATTAGTTAAATGATAAAAGATTAGTTAAGTAATATAAAATGTATCAGTCTTTCACTATAGTTCTAGATCCCCACTCTCAAATTTGGGTTAGACACAAAATTAGCAAAACTCCAACACATATGATGACTTGGATTCCCCTTGCATTTTGTCTACATTAATGATTTTCACAATAGACATACAGATAACAGTGATAGGATATTGAAAGAAAGCATGTGGTACTTTAAGTAATGAAGAAATACTTAAAACGTGTTAAAGCACATGCAGATACTAATCACAATGATGTTATGTTAAGGCTCATACTTGTCCTCATTATTCTTAGTCACTAGTCCCTAGAAGCACTGTTCAGGATCTAAGCTCTATTTTAGTAAACATACTCATGTCCACAAAATGAAAAAAAACCAACAACAGAGTTCTTGTCCCAAACATTTGAAAAAATCCAGTCTCCATCAAGTTAGTTTATATTCTCAGTAAGTGCCAATAACATAATCTAGATTAGCCTAAATCTATAGATATACATTTAAGATTTTTTTGGTTTATGATTTAGTTTATCCTTTGTATTCTCCCCTTTTTTCCCAATTGTCTGTTCCTTTCTGTTTGCAGGCTCATCCCTCCTGCATTCTGAACAACTTCCCTGTTTCACACCATGAAGCAGATCTATAAATGGTGGCATTCTTACAAAGACTGTCTCCTCTAACTTCCACTGATCCAAATCAGGATTAATTGCAAGAAAGTCAATAGCATTTACCAATGTAAAACTGAGAGGAGCATCATAAACAAATCAATATAACAAATAAATGCAGGAGATCATTGTGTCAACTGCTTTAGTAAAATTACAGAGTTTTTGAGCTCATAGCAGACATAAAACATAGATAAGGGAAGAGTCATTATTTTACATTTTTGGCATAAGATGGGGTAATTATTTTTGTTACTATTCAGGTAAAACCCATGTAGAAGAAAATCATTTTTATTTTAGGAAGAGCAAGCACATTCCAGTTGTTCACTCATACATACATGCAAACACTCCAAAGTCAACAGAGTTGCAGACATGTAACTAAGACCAAAATCTGGCCCTGTATTAAGAGTAGTTACAGAGAGGAAATATTAATATTACTTTCTGTCTCTATCTTTTCCCATATATTTCCCTTTCTTTCATGCACAGAGGCTACTTTGTCTAGTGTGATTATATATGCATGAAAATAACCATGTACCATTCTGATAAGCAGAAATCTCTGGTGATGATTGCCACCAAGGCTCTGTCTAGACATCAGGGCTATTTCGAGATACTGGAAGAATCCCAAAATAGCAATATCACATCTTTAAAGGTGCCCATTATTTCAAAATATATTTCTAAATAACGGGTGTGCTATTCCTGCATCTCTGTAACCCATGTTCCATGAGGGTTTAGGGACTTGTCAGAATAGCACTTTATTTCGAAATAATCTTGAAATAAGCAATGCAATTTACGTAGTACAAATTGAGTAACTTATTTTGAAGTAAGGGTGCTGTGTAGATGTACTCATGTACACAAAATGGCCATTTTCTTATCATCGTTTAGCTCTTCAGCTTGTTTGCCTGCCATTATGTTTTCTTTTTCTTTTTGCTTTTTTTTTGTCTATATTTTTCCCAGGAGCAAGTTTTTTTCATATACTTGTGCTACTCCAGAATTATTGAAAGGAGGCAGAAGGAGGTAGAGCCTTCATGATTCACAATACACAAAGATGAGAGTTACCTATCACACCTGATTTTCTCAAAAAATTGATGAAATTAATTGAATTTTGTGGGGAAGCAGAGGGAAAGGCTCAGACACAGAGGGAGAAGATAAGAGCTCGAAGAAAGAGGAGTATCCTCACGATGCTTTCAATGCCTCAGCATACAAACCGCCTTTAGCTGATGAATATTTTCTAAGATGCACAGAGTCCTCCCTCAAGACATTCTCCATTCCCTGGTACCTGTCTTGCCATTGCATGCTTCACTGCACCCCAGCAGGTTCAATCACAAATAAAGACTCTTCTCCTAAGGCCTACAGCAATGATATACCTCTGTCATAATGCAAACTAATAGGCTTTTATTTCCACAAAGTGGAACTTATTTTTTAATTACACCAGTAACAATGAAGGTTATCTAATGACTTTTAATTAATTAACATTGTCACAGAATTCAGTGAAACTCTGCCACATAAATCAGGGCATCTTGCTGTATAATTTAAATCTAATGTGCTGTATAGTACATAGATCCTTGTATATACAGATATAAACATATACAGACACCACGTACATCCATGATGCTGTATAATGAAGAATATACATATACTTATATACATATGTAGAGCTATAAATAAATATTATATATTAAATATATATAGGTTGTTTCCAATATTTAATATTGCAAATTCAAAAATATTCTTTGGATTTTTTCTATAAGGAAACTCACTGTATAGCCGATGTGTTAGTGTTATTTGATCTCTGTTCTGTATTCTTTTATAAAGCAAATTATTACAAAATGGGAAGTTGTATTTTCATTCCAATAGCAAGCTGTCAGGCAAAAGTTTATGACTCAGTGAGATTAAGAATCCAAGTGAGCTCTGTAGAAGTTCTGCCTGCAGATTACGCACACAAATATTGAGGGCCCAATCCTGCAAATACACGGACCTGTGTGTAACTTGAGTTCCATGCGTTACTGATATTGATGGGAATGCCTTACAGGAGTGTAGTTACTTACATCCTTGAGTGTTTGGGCTCTAAACACCAGCAACCTGTATGGAATTGAAAAGTAATATTTTTGCTACTGAATTGCACTTTAATATACATGCTATTAAACATCAAACCATTTAAAACCATTGAAAGAAGCAATATCACATGAAAATCTGTGTTCCTAAATATGGCTTTTTGTATCATATATAAAATAATTCTTAAAAGAGTAAATCCTCTAAATTTCAGTTTAATAACAAATATTTAGAAATTTTAATAAGTAAATATACATTGGTAAAATGCTTTGTTTTGTATTTTACATTAATGAGAAAAAAGTGCCAATACATTATGAAAATGTAAATTTTATCATAGTTTCTCAGATGACTACTTACACTAAATATGCTCTTATAGTATTAAAGGTGCAAATAATTAAACTAAAGCCAATGTATCTGATTTCTAACTTTTTTAATCTACCAATGTACTCTTTTTTTACAATAAAGGCAATGTGGGTTTTAAAAAAATTCTATGAACAGTATGATTTTTTTTGTCCAAGTATTTGAATTAAATATAAAAGTCAGGTAACTAGTATGCAATGTATTTTTAGAGAAGATTATATTTTGTATACTAGCAAGAATTTTATTTAATCCATGAAAAATATATCTGGAAAAATTCAAGACATTGTATATTTTTTCTTAGAAAATCTTATCTTCTATATTGAGCATGTGCAAAAAAAAGTGTTATTTCAATGCCACTTTATACTAAGGAAATTTGTGTTTACAGAAATGTTTACCTATATGCTAATTAAAGCAGGCGAGATGTTGGTTGGGCATCCCAAGGGAGGGCAGTTGTGCTTTATGATTGGGGTAGCAGGGATGAGGTCAGAGACTGCTGCAAAATGTAAACAGTGGTCAGCTTTGTGGCACTGACTCCCACCCCCAGGAATGTCAGGTCTGAAGGGCATAAAGGTGCAAACCATGGATGAGGGAAGCCTCTTTGTTCCATACAACAGGCAAAGGGAAAGAATGGTAGCCAATTGTTGGAGACTCCTTGTGGCAGATGTCCAGTGCAGGTACTCAATTGGGAAGGCATCCTGTTACCAGATAAATGGTCTAGTAAAGGACACAAGGGGAAGTGCTAGATAAGAAACAGAATGGGGCAGAGGATGGGAATCCCTTTAATTGATATGGCAGGGAACTAAACCCTGCTCCCTCATAGCCCATCTTAATCCTCTGACGAGGGGGTGAATGGTAAGGAACAAGCCATGGGTTGGCTGGAGTGACTGGGACGAAAATGAAGGGAACCCTGGTGGAAACCCTGGTAATTATTTAAATAAATAGAGATTTGCCTGCCCTGTACACTTTGACTATTGCATAGCCCCAGACATCTGTATAATAATGTTGTCGCCTGATTAAAATCCATATCAAATGTCTGCTGTCCTTCTTTCAGTGTACCCAGACAATTACAAACACATCATTCATGTTACTAAAGTGAGAAATTTTTCCAGAAAAGGAAAAGTATATGCTATTCAGTAAAACGTTACCACAGAAGAAGTACTGAAGTAACCAAATATAATGCAGAGGCATCAACAACCACATCCTAGAGGGCTTTTTTTGTTTTTTGTTTTTTTTCCTGAGCAAGACACACTTCAGCCAGGAATGCAGAATCTGGCCCTAATCAAACATAATACTTTTGAAATACCAGTTGCACATAACAATTCCATATTGCATAAGTCACTCAGCCCTTTTATTAGCATAGGCTTGCTGCACAGTATTATTTAAATTTATTTAAAGATTAAAATATGCACTCCTTGCACATGCAGAATTCCCTCTGATTTGCAAGGGGTGTTCCTGTCTAAAGGGTTCATGTCCAGTCTTCTTGTAAGAAAAAAATTGAAGGAAATATAAAGATAAGATTCAATTACCAGTACCCACTAAGTAATTCTATCCTGAAGTTAAAAAATAATCCTAGTTTTGACTGAACTGCTAAATTCCACCAGTTCTGTCAATTAATGGATGTTTGTTTCCTAATTTTATTTTAAAATGATTCAATGCCTGTCTCTGCCATTTGACAGATGCCACAAAGAGCAATATATAAAATGAGTTCAATACATAATAATCAGGAAGTTATTTAATATTCTAATGTATGTAAGACACCTTTTAGAGTGTTATAAACATGTCCAAAACAAATAATCTTAGATAGTTCTGTACAACTGTTTGTACCTTTGGTAGATTTGATGCATTATATAGGGCTTCTATTTTGGGGGGGTTATTCATTTAATTTGGAAGGGCTATTTTTAGTTTTATGTAGATGTTCAAAATGAGGATGTTTGGGGGCTTTGTATATTCCATAAAGAGTAATCTCTTTGTAATGTTCCCTTGTGCATTTTCTCATAGTACTGTTTCAAACAGCACATGTTAAAGTGCATCAGAGTACCTTTAATGTGAACCAGCAAGTTCTGTATGGAATAATTCATGCACAACACATCAGCGCACTTTAGAAATCACACCCCATAGACCATATTATTGCTCCATGTACACAAGCCCTTAGTTATAAACAACCATTTTCAGCATTCTTCTTCTTCTTCTTCTTCTTTTTTTTTTTTTTTGGAATAAACATTGAATTTTGGAATGGAGTGTTTTATTGATATTTTTGGTTAAAACAACAAAAAATCAGAAGCCCTATATTATATCAGAAATTAATAGACTGAAAAGAAATTCTCATCAGGTTCTACAAGGTTGACCTAACTAGGAAAGTTGGTGAAAAAACAGGAGCCCTTGTTCATTCAACCAAGATCCATTGTTTTCACAGATGCTTCTACAGTCATGCTGTAATACATGCTGTAATCCACTAAGAGGAGAGCTTCAGTCTGTATATGTAAATAACCTGCCACAAGCAACCTTCATTAACATTCTTTCAAAGAGAGCTACCACACAGGATTGCTCCTATGATGCACTGGGAGGTGCCTTTTAAAGCTACTTTAGCTCTTGCTCTCCTTGAATTCCGATGCAGCAGAGAAAAAACAGTTCAATTCCAAGTTGGAATTTTTGTGTATTTATTAAAGGTGATTTCCAAAAGATTGTAATTTGATTTTGTTCCCAAGTGCTTTACAAAGTCTGCTTACAAAATTCTGCCTTCCTTATTTACACATGCCATTTGTCAGCTATGGTGTTATAATTTCACTTAATCTCCTGTCATGAATAAATTTTCTCAGATGATACACCTAATATAAAAAAATTGAAAAAAAAGGAGGCTACTTTTTCAACAAAAATATTCCAGACCTTCTTTAGAGATCATAAAGATTTGAAATAGGACATAAGCCATTTTTTTTACATTTTAAGCTACCCTTTACATGTCACCTATAGTATTCCTGTAGTTGTGATATGATAATCATTTAGTATAGGGGTGGACAATAAACTGGGAGGGGGTTTGACAGGTTATCCCCTGGCAGGCCACTGCCACTTTATTTTCATGTGCATCCACAGATACAGCCACTCAAAGCTCCTGTTGGCTGCCGATCACTGTTCCTGGCCAATGGGAAAAAGACATCACTTCCCATAGCTCCTATTAGGTGGGAAGGGTGCTCCAAGGCCAACAGGAGCTTTAAGTGGCCATATCTGCAGAGGCGCATGTACATAAAGTGGTGGTGGACCAACAGGGGCTAACCCTTATGAACCACATCCAGCTCACAGGCTAGTTATTACCTACTGCTGATACAGAAAGATATACATTTAAAAAAATCAGATTGGATGGTATATGTGTTGCTACACAGCCGAAGAATGAAATATGAAAATCTTGAAATAAGACCCCTCTGGCTTCTATAGTATAATACATAAAATGCAGGAATATAGATGTATGTGACAAACACTAGTTTGAACAATCAGTCTTCCTCAGGCAGCTAATGAAAAGTAATGAGGAAAAAAATACGTAGTGGTGGGACATTTTTTTTTTTTAGTAAATATTTTCCCAGAATTCTTTATATAGACTTAAAATTATTTAGCTCTCATGAAAGCAAAAAAAAAAAAAAAAAAAAAAAAAAAAAATGTGGAGGTCAAAAATCTGGGTGCATTTGTTTTAAAGTTCAAAACATATTAGATGAACCATAAAAGTGACACCAAATTGATTAAAACTGCTGGAGCAAATAATTAGAGTAGATGTAGAAATACTACAATACAGTGTGTGTTGAATGAATCCTAACATGGAAGTTTTAACTAAGAGCTGGGAGGGAAGCCTTAACTAAGAGCTCATATGTGCTTCATATTCCCATTTGGATAAATTGTGTTTTGCCTAGTTAAACTTTCCTACCAATATCATCAGGATATAACAATATTTACTTTTTCTCCTAAACCAGTGGATAGTGTTGCTGTATATTGTTAAGTATTTCAGTGGCAGGTGAAGTGATCTTTATACAATTTTTTTATTAACCTAACAAGTACCTGCTCTTGCACCCATATGCAGTTGTCCCATTGACTTCTCTAAGAGCAAGAGAAGACACAAATGTATACGACAATTTAGAATAATTTGAAATGAAAGGTAGTATATGTATGCAAGACAGATTATTATGAATTAGTTGTCAACAAACTCTTCTTGAACATGTCTCCTATATTCACAGAATACCACATCTTCACTTCATACATCAGTGTGCTATAGCAATTTTAATATCTCTGATGAACATTTTCCTGTCAGTGGGATTTTTTATCACACTATGGGTGTGTCTAGACTACATGCCTCCTTCGACGGAGGCATGTAGATTAGCCAGATCGGAAGAGGGAAATGAAGCCGCGATTAAAATAATCGCGGCTTCATTTAAATTTAAATGGCTGCCCCGATCTGCCAATCAGCTGTTTGTCGGCAGATCGGGAGAGTCTGGACGCGATGCGCCGACAAAGAAGCCTTTCTTCATCGGCACAGGTAAACCTGGTTTCACGAGGCTTACCTGTGCCGATGAAGAAAGGCTTCTTTGTCGGCGCATCGCGTCCAGACTCTCCCGATCTGCCGACAAACAGCTGATCGGCAGATCGGGGCAGCCATTTAAATTTAAATGAAGCCGCGATTATTTTAATCGCGGCTTCATTTCCCTCTTCCGATCTGGCTAATCTACATGCCTCCGTCGAAGGAGGCATGTAGTCTAGAGACACCCTATAATTCCACTCTATAAAATACAGGGTGTTCATACTCATGTAATAAATGAGGATAGATGGATTTTTATATACTTATGCAAACATAAGATAGGACAAAACAATCTTCTCCCTTTCTATACACTGCCTGGTTTTAAAAGCACTAGAACTAGCTAAACTTTGGATTCTCATTACAAATGGAAAACCTCCCATGCAAAGTAGATGTTTCCGCAAGTATAAAAATCACTATCAACATAAAAATCATAGTTTTAACAAACATATTTCATTATCTATTGTTAATAATAACTTGGAGATGACTAAAATTAAAGAATCGTTAATGTCCAATGTGTCATTTTTCAGTGACATCTACAGGCACTGCAGATGTTCATTGTATTTAAAAATAAAGCAAACTTTCTTATTTAGGTGCCTAAATGTAGATTTACAAACCTGTCTTTTGGTACCACAATTGGATAAATGTGCTCTCTGAGGGCATGTCTGCACTGTGGGACAAAAGTTGAAATAAGATATGCAACTTCAGCTACATCAACTGAGTAGCTGAAGTCAAAAAAGCTTAAGTCAGCTTTTGGCACTGTCTACGCAGCAGGAAGTCGAAGGAAGAACACTTTTCCTTTGACTTTCCTTACTCCTCATGAAATGAGAGTTACAAGAGTTAGAGTAAGAAATCCTACATCTCCAAACTATTTAGAAATAACGGCTTGCTGTGTAGATGCATCCTTTATTTCGAAATAACGTCAGTTATTCTGAAATAACGCGGCTCTGTAGACATACCAAACTGTACTTCATTCAGATCCTGCAGTCCTTATTCAAAGTTTGGAAAGACTAAATTGTTATCAGTAAATGTCACTAAGGCTATGTCTACACAGCAGGTTTTTTTCAGAATAACTGACATTATTCCAAAATAACATAGTCTGCGTTTACACAGCAAGCAGTTATTTCGACATAATGTTGAAACAATGTCAACTTCTTACTCTGACTCCCGTAACCCTCACTTCACAAGGAGTAAGAGAAGTCAGAGGAAGAGTGTTCTACCTCAGATTTCCTGCTGTGTAGACAACGCCAAAAGCCAAATTAAGCTATTTTGACTTAAGCTATGCAATTGACATAGCTCAAATTGCAAAGCTTATATCAGCTTCGGCCCTGCTTTGTAGACTTGTCCTAAATGCGGATATCTCATATATCTTTCATAACTAAAAGATATTTTCCCCAACAATAATGTATGTTTATATATAAGCAACATAAGAAAAATGGTGTTTGATAACAATATAGTGTGCAGGGACTTTGCATATTTTGACATGTTATGTTGCTAATTTGCATTTGAATGGTTATAAAGTTATAAAGTTTTTGAATCTCAATGTCTATAGTAATTAAATAATTGGTGTCTGACCTCACCGATTGTATGATACCATCAGAATTTCTTACCACTGTGAATATTTAAATCTGTTACAATTAAAAAATGGTTAAAAACCCGTAATTTCTGCAACTTTGAATATTGGAACTAAAGAAAAATGTAATAGGTAATATAGCCACCGAGATTATCTGCCAAAATAATACATATATAAATAAATGTTTCCAAATCTAACTATTAATTAAAAACTATATTAAATAAATAAACTTCCCAACTTTAGTGAGAGTGCTACATATGTAAAGAAGTTGTTTCAAGTTCAACTGATGTTCTGCATTTTTGCAGTGATTTTTACATTCAAAACACTGCATAGACATTGCCTAATTAATTAATCCTTATAATACCCACAAGGGGAAGTTGGGATAATTGTTATCATCATCAGTCCCAATTAACAGACAAGTGCATTAAGGAAAAAAAAGCAGGCTCTGCAATGACTAAACCAGGATTCAAACTCAGGCCCTCCTGCTGGTCACCTTTGTGATCATTTCACTTAACTACACTACCTTTCTCTCCAAAAGTTTACTGTTTGTACGTTATCTAAATCAGTACAAACAGTAAACGGTATTATGCTACCATGAAAATCTTTTTATATTGTACAAGATTTTTCTCTTTTTTAATCAGGGAAACATAAAATAGAATTATAATGGCCTAATTCTACAGTCTTTAGTGGGACACAGTTTCCAAAATAGTAAATTGGAGTTCATACAAATCTATGACTCAGGACTGTAACTACTGTCTCCATATTTTGACTGGATCCTGCAAACACCACATAACTAATCTCACAGTACTAGTCACATTGAGTAAATGAGATTACTCAAATGAGCAGAGTAATTCATATATATAAGAAGTTGCAGGACTATGGCCTAAGGTTGGACTTTTTTTCATTGCTATCAGAAATTATTTTATCATTAGATGTTTGAAGTAAAAAATGAACTATAATGATTAATTAAGTGATCAGGAGTTTGGCCTTATACTGATACTGAGACTAAGAGATAAGGTCAGCTGAGAAATGTAATATAATATGGAAAGGAGAAAGGATTGCATTAGATAATTACAAACTAAAATTAAAAAATGTCAGTCAATGCTGAAATTAGGAATTCTGACATTATGTTGATTAAGAACAGAGATAGAAGTAACTAATTTTCAAACATTCAAATAAGTGAGGTGTGATGTGTACCTACTGTACCTGTTTCAGACAGTTCTACAGTTCATCTGAGATTATGACAAACAGGGAAGAAAATAAACACTTCTCTTTCTCCACAATAACATCCTTGATCCTAAAATGCATCTAATAAAAATGTCTTCATAATACTACGGAGAGTTGTTGGAAAAATGATGGAAAACATTTGGTACATAAATTATTATATTGACAAAACATGATTAGCCAATACTAACAAATTTAGTAATGTTACTTCCGCTATTCCTAATATTTGTGAAAAGTTGTTTCTGGAAAGTTTATATAAAGCTTTGTATATCGTAGAAAAATACTTCATGTCTACATTTTATGGAAGATTTGATGTGTGTAATTACGCATTAGTAAAGACTGTGATATTTTAAATTCAGAATAAGAAATTGCACAATGGAGCCAGTGGTTTTACTGATCCATTAGGTATTACTGTATCTGTTCATTTATTTGCTAGAAACTATTATTTGCCATGTTGAACAGATATAAATGAATATTTTGGACACAGTTCTACTATGCCTATCCGGGCCTTGTCTATAGGGATCGTCTTTTACTACTGTAATTACCCTGGTGCAAAATACCAGTGTAGAGGCTTTGGACTAGTGTAAGATAGCACTTCTACTATGTTTTAAGCAAAGTTGCATAAGAGAAAACCTCATTCTTCAATGTTTCAGTGTATCTCTATTAGGGATTTGCACTAGTAATTACATCACTGTAACTACAACTATGGAAATTTCCCTGCTCTAGACAAGTCCTTAAACAAAACTCCCATAGGCTTCAAAGAGGATTTTGCTTGATTTTGCAGTCCAATCTGTGAAGGCACAGGCAGAGCGCTATTAAAATCGTTGGAGCTATGGCAAGCACAAGTCTGCCTACATGGAACTGATCAGCATCAGAGCCTAATGAAAGAATGCAGTATCGGTCCACATTTTTTTTCTAAGAGTATTAGGTTTACAACCTTACGCAAATAACAGATATTGCATGTTAATCAGGCAGCATATTAAAATGTTTATATTGAAAAATAAAAACAATCATTGTGATTCATGTCTAATAAGAAAGAAAAACACAACAATAACAGAACACATCTGTTAACTCTGTTCTGTGGAGCTAGACGGTTATTTTCAAGGATACATGTTACACAGTGCTTCTAAATATTTGTACCACTACCGGCTCACAATATTTTAATATATTAACCAAAATCAAGACTGATCACATTACATACTAAATTTTGAAATAATTTAACAACTTCAGTTAAAAAAAGACCAAGACTAACTTGATTTGACAGAGAAAAGAGATATAAGGAAATAAAATAATCTCTAAAAATCATTCAGATGCATATTATAAGGTATGGTTTTATGGTTTTCTTTTTGACTGTATACTGTAATTTGACAAGTAGTTATCCATATGGAAGGATATTGGGAAAAAACACACCAGGAGACGCAATATGATCTAAGTTAAAGATGTCAGAATACAGTTTATTTAAAAACATTTTAGGTGAAATCATGGCCACACTGAAGTCAATAGAAGTTTGCTATTTACCTCAGAGGAGTAAGAATTTCACCCTCTGGTCTATTTTCCCTTTGATGCACCTGAATAATCCTCATTAAAGTTAAATGTACATATCAAGGGGCACTAGACCTCAAAAGAAATAAATGTTCACAGAAAGTAAATAGTATGTATGGCTCATGTTCTTTCATCTTGTTTCCTTTACATTTAAGAGAGTTGCTATGATATATAGCAAAATATCATTTTTATGTAGATAGGTCTGTTACATTACATGTGTGTATATGTATTTTAATAATAATGTGAAACCCAAACCAAATTTAAATGAACTGCAATACACCATATTCAAATTTGTTAGATATAATCAAGCAAAATCTAGCTGACTTTGCATCCCTCTTATGCACCCAGAAAGCATATGGCTGACAAATAGCTCTGATGACTTAAAAATGTATGCAAGAACTTTTAAAAATTAAATTATTAGTAGTACATCTTCATTAAGATCGAGGTGCTACCACATCTTCTTTAACTAAATGCACTTCCAACCTGAAATTATATTTATGATTTTCCTTTTGTATATTTAAAATGAAATTTGTGATGAGAAAATTGAATCCCATCTAAAGAGTGCTGTTATTGTAATCAACTTTGCTTTATGATCTGTCAATGTTCTGGAGTATGGAACAATTGTCAATAGTACTATGAACAGTGTTCTGATTGTAAATAAAACTGAAATATGTTATTGGATATCAGCACAATATAAAGAAAGCATTTTTTGTCCTCCAGAGATGATCATATAAAAATTAAAAAAGGTCTACAATTAAATTAAAATATACCACCCATGTAGTATAGTCCCATAAAATGACTGATTTTAGTGTAGCATAGTTTCAGTTAAATTAATTAATTATGATTAATTATTATTATTATTGTGTAACATCTACTCAGATTCACTGGCCAAAACTCATTTCTACGATACTTTACAGGGGTGCTGAATCTGAGCTATTGTGTCACTATGTAAATACCTTCAAATATATTTGTTCAAAAATAAATATTTTAAGATGCAGCTTTTTTTAATATATGAAACCTTGAGCCTAATCCTGACCTCTATATGCAAACAAGCTGTCTATGTGCTTTGGGTCTGATCTTACATTCCTTTTGCACTCAAACCTCTCACTGACATCAGAAAGAGTTTTGCAAAGAAAAGGTCTACGGAATTAAATTAATTTCAGTGGGATTCCATCCCATGTAAGTACAATAATATGTCCATTAGCTTTATCAGGGATAGCCAAACTGTGGTTTGCAACTCTTTTACTGTTAATGTGAGTCTCATGGAGCTCCCCTCATCCCCATTCGCCATGTATCACAGTGTTTCTCCGTGGTCTGCAAAACCACTAACTGGCTACCCAGGTGTGTTTATTTACAAGCTCTGCGGCCATGGAGTCTTGCGGCTCCCATTGGTTCCAGTTCATCGTTTGCAGCCAAGGGGAGCTGTGGGAAGTGGCAGCCTGGCCCACACCACTTCCCAAGGCTCCCCTTGGCTGCAAACTGTGAACTGGAGCCAGTGGGAGCCGTGAGGCTCCATGGCCGCAGAGCAGGTAAATAAACACACCAGAGTGGGCAGTTAGCTGGTTTCTCAAAGTAGTTTCATGGACCATTTTAAAAAACACTGATCTATCAGACTGGAGGAGGAGGCATTGAGTTGGTGTGATAGGGGTTTCCGCAGAGCAATGAAGGGGCTTCTGACTGGTGGGGAGGAGGTCTTGGTGCTTTAAAAGGAGTGGGACTGAAGCTCTGAACCTATCAGGTGCCTCTAGAAGGCTCATGGCTGCCCAGAGCTCTAGCCCCAGCAGGTGTACCCCAGTTCTTGAACTTCTGAAGATTGCCAGATGTGTGTCAGTGGGCCAGTAAGTTTGGTCACCCTTTTGCTATTTAATGTTAGCTCAGGGCCTAAAAGATTACATAGAAACTAAAAACACATTGGGTCTGCTCCTAGAGGCTTTAATTACCAATTAAACTACATTTTATAGTAAAAACACACCATATTCACTCATCAGCACAGGCCTACATTGATCATGAAACAGTTTGCCTTTATGAAAACAGTATGTCTAATCTCTATTATATCACATGTATGGACTTTTTCCCATTTGTATTAATCTTTCATCTTCTTAACCTGAAACAGTTGCTATGTTGTTCTGTGAAAGAAACCAGCTTGGCCAAAAATGTGATTTACTTCACATTTTATATAGTGGTGGGAAATGTATCTTTAGAAAACAAATAGATGAAACAGTGGTGAACTGATTCTATCCCAGTTATCCAAAATATGAATATAAAAATAAGCTCCTTCATGGTAATGTTACAATTATCATAATAGTTAGCCAAAGAAAATCTATCCTAAAACCACAATTATGTATGTATAACATTGCATCAATATGTTAAACAGTTGGCACAATAGTGAATATAGAAGATAAAGAAATGTTTTGACTTGCATTTATAAATAACTGTTATATATTATATTATCACAATCCATGTTTTGATTCTATCATTTATATTAAAAGAGTTCAACTTTTGCCTTTATTTTCCTCTTATAATGAATTTTCATGCACTTTTGAAAAAATATATTGCTATATGGCTCTTTCATTTCAGGAAACTCAACAGGCCTTGTCAAAAAGGGCAATAATTGGACAAAAAGGGCAAGTGACTGGAATGGCCCTATTAAAGCAATTCTCAGCTTAAAGAAAAGAGAATTAATATATTTTTCTGTTACACTTTTACTTCTTTGGTCAGCACTAACTCAGCAGATCATCATGCAAATGGTTTCACTGATTCCGCTAGTAAAACAAAGGTCATATTTTCATACAAATAAATTGTTGCACAACCACAAACACTTCCGTGATCAGTCATTCTATTTCCTCTTTCTACATATAATTTTCGTCAGAAAATTAATCATTGTAGCCTCTCCATGGGCAATCTCATTTCTATTAAGGCCTAAGTTATCAAATGACCCTCTTAGTTGTATTTCAGGATAGTTAATGAGTAAATTATCTTTTTTCTAAATTCATGCCTTTTTAAAGAATTCTTCTTCAACACTACTCTGCTGGAGGTTAATTGATTGTTTAATTTTCTTCTATAATGATGACTCTCATAATAGTTTTTTTCTGCTTGTAGGTGCTATAGAACACTAAAGAAGATTACACTAATTATTCTGATTTTAGCATATGGACTGTTAGAATGTTTCCTGGTCTCAAATATCAAATGTATGCAGAGAATATAGAGGCAGCAGATTTACTGGCATCAGAAATAGCAGCATCAGGAACTTTGACATAAAAAGACTCTTCAGGCATTTCTACCACCCATGTCTCATAAATTCAAGCTGTTCCTGTGCATTTACTCACTTGTGGATGCTGCCTCTTTGTGGCAGAATGCCATGTAAAATGTACCTGTCACATTAAGGACCAGATCCTGCATTCCTACTGAAACCACCCATAAGTCTAATCCACTTGCATTTTCGTTGCACAAGAAAAAAAAGTGCACACCTGAAGGACCACATACTGCCCCGATCACTGAGGCATTACTAAGAAAATATTCTTCCATGTCATTCTGAAAGCCAATGCACTTAATCATCTCATTTTCGTGGCCATTTAACACTAGTGTAACTGCAGTTTTTGATACTCCTGATTTACAGCAGTGTAAATGAGAAGAGAATCAGGACCACTGGCTTTTGAAATAGTTCAAAGGGAGGGTTTTTTTCAGTAAAGACTGCAGAAAGAGATTTCAAACAGCACTTACAACTCTCATTAACTTCAATGATACTATGCTGCAGATCAAGAACAATATATACCATAATGTCATGTGTTTGTTCTTTTTGCAATAAAACAAGCAGAATCTCTTGTTCACATTTAAAATTCACATTTCCAAACTGTCCAAACTTGTGTGCAGTCATGCATACTTGATTTTGTTTGTTTAGATAGAGGAGGGCAAGATGGAAGGGAAGTACATATCCCAATATATCATTCATCCTGAATTTCTGAACACCAGTTTAAAACAAAAATAAATATACACATTTTACATAAGTGGAAAAAAGCAGCACAGAACAGAGCCCTTTTGCAAAACAGATGTATTATCAACTCCTTGCCAAATTCCAAAATAATAACCTAAGAGACAAAGGTTAAAAAGAATGTGAAATATCACTTACCCTGATCCATATATAAAATGAAGTCTTTAGAAAAGAAACAAAAGTAAACATGAAACTATACTATTAAGCATGTTGATGATTCACATAGCAATATCCACTTCTGATCCATGTCAGGTACCTTGATAAATTACAATATATTGTGTTTTGACAATAACCTAGAGAACACATCAGATTATTAATTCCTTTCTATTCAGACTTGATTGCTACTAAAGGCAGTTTCATGTACCAAAGTATTAATTTGTTGAGATACTGTGAATTTCAGGTAATCATTACTTGATGTCCTTATATTTGAAATAGTTATCAAGTGTTTATTCAGAAATTATATATTTTTTTAAAAATTACATGTGCTGGGATACATATGAGACACCAGTTGTCCCATGTTACAGTGATGTCGTATGTATGGATATCCTTTTCATTGCCTGATGCCCAAAGGGGTAAAGACATTATATAGAGATTTGTACAGTCCATCATTTGGTCTTTCAAAGTGCCAGTATACATATGGATCTGTACAAGTGCAATTGCATTTTACGAAACAATCAGAAATTGGCTACAACAGTAGTCAAATCATTATATTTTGGTTGACTAATAAAAAAAACAATTTTTCTGCTAAAATCAACAATTTCCACATATCCCTCACCAGTTAATCCAACTAGTTGCTCTAGCAGGAGGGTCTTAATACAATATACTTTTATCCTATCCAGATTGCTTGTCTTGGATTGTCTTTTAAGATTTGGTCATGATTACTGTTAATTTTAGTGATTTTAAATGTCCTCCTGATGCCACTTCAGCTTTGGAAATAAAGCTCTGCATGTAGTACAACACTTCTGAGCAGACTGTGGGCCCCATCCTGAAAAACACCTACACATCCATGTAACTTTACTTATAAGAACAGTTGCACTGCCTATGGCCCCAACCTTCCAAACTTTTGGGCATGTGAATAACTTTACTTACTCATTGAAATATATGGAACCACACACTGGAGCAAAGGTATTCATTTGCCTAAGTGTTTTCAGGATGTGTGCCTATGTCAAGACTACTTTCATGAATAAAGTTACTAGGATAATGCAATTATTTTCAAGACTGGACCTTAAAATAATGAAGGAAAGAGAAATGCACATATAAAAATAGGTGCTACAATAAAATATTCTTATAGTTCATCAATAAGTTATTTTACTAATCAGTTATGGATCATATATCTCTGTACTCTTTAATGATTTGTCCACATCTCTGGTGATCTTTTTAAAGATCATAATATATATATATATATATACACATGTGTATATTTACACATATATATATATATTTAATTCAAAAGTCCAGAAAGCATACAAACACATCCTTAAAAAATGAAACCTTGTATTAAATTGGGTGTGCAATCTCTCCTTAAAAGCCAGTTAGACTCACCCAGAGCTAAAAGGGGGAAACCTGTGATGCACTCTTCAACCAAAGAGAAAATAAAATTAAGCAATGCTTGTCCAACAAAAATGGAAGTGACTATGACTTTTGTACTTGTAACCTGCACAATCTGACCTTAGTAAACCCTCTTCCCACCTCCCCAGCACACACAGACACACAAACACACAAGAGCAAGTGTTGTGCCCCGTTTACACAATAGATTGTTTCCTACTTGTAAAAATAAAAATGAAACAGCACACCCTTTCAGTATCATTCCCCAGAAGCTGAAAATCCTGTGCCAAGGCACTTCACCCTACAACAAAATGAGTTAAAGGGGGGAGGAAGGGGCTCAGCATTTGTGTTTCTTTGTTTTTGTGTGTGGTTGTTGAATACAAATACTCTAGAGGAGGAGGAGGAGAAGGAGGAGGAGTTGATGTGATTGTTGGGGGCAGGGAGGGGATTCTCAGAACTGGCTGAATGTGGTCTGTTTTTCCAGCACTTCGAGGTAGTCCGGCTCTGCATTTAGTTTTGCTTTTAACTCCAGATACTCGTTCCTGTTGGGCTCTACATAGACAGTACTCGGGGGGCTGTAGAGTACCGTCTCCCGGAGCCTGCTGTCCCCCGCCCCCGGGTGCAAGTACTGATGAGGCCGCATAAGGTCATAGTTGGGGGAGTAGGTGTAGGCGGCGGGGAACTTGGGGTAATCGGGGAGGTTATTGCCCGGGGTGCCCACTCCCAACGTGGAGGAGGAATGTTTCTCGGGCTCCAAAATGCCCCTGTAAAAGCGATCGGCGTCTTGCACCGGGGAGAGCAGCTCCTCCCGGGGCTCGATGGTGCTGACGCTGTAAGAGGGGCTCCGCAGGGGCTCCTCCCCCGGGGGAGGCGGGGGCGGCGGCCCCTGCTGCAGGTGGTGGTTGCTGTAGGTGACCTTGAGCTCGTGCAGATCTTTGTAATCCTCGCCCGCGTTGCCCTCCCGGGAGCGGTAGATGGGGTTCTTGCACATGTGGCCCAGCGGGTGCGGGATGTACTCGTACACGTGCCCGGCCGGAGTCTTCACCTTGGGCAGGGCTGGGCCGCCGGCGCGGGGGTGGCGGGGCTGCGGTGGCGCCGGGTGGTGGTGGTGCCCGCCGCCGTAGACGCTGTACTGCATGTTGAAGGAGCTCACGTCCGAGTTGTTGGCGCTGGCGGGGTCGCCTTGGCCCTTCTTGCGGCGCTTCATCACCAGCACGAAGAGCCCCGCCGCCACGAACACCGACATGATGAACACCAGCAGCAGGCTCAGGATCAGCACCGACAGCGGCACCGAGGACAAGGGGGGGCCGCCCCCGCCGCCGCCCGAGGGCACCGCGCCCCCCGCCGCGCCCGTGCTGTTGAGCCTGACTGTGGAGGGGAACAGGGTGGTCCGGGCGGGCAGCTGGACGGAGGAGGGGGTGGGGGTGGAGACGATGATGTCGGAGTAGTCGGGGCACAGCAACTCGGAGCGGATGCTCCGCATGTCGCTCTGGGCGAACTTCTTGGGCGATTCGCAGATGACTTGGTCCACCAGCACGCCGGTGTTAAGCTGCTCTAGCCACAGCTTCATGCCCACCACGTCGCAGGTGCAATCCCAGGGGTTCTCGTGCAGGTCGATCTGCAGCAGGGATTTCAGCTGGTCCAGCACCCCGCTCACGGGCAGGTAGGAGAAGTGGTTGCTCCTCAGGCTCAGCCTGTAGAGCGTCAGGCCGGAAAAAATGCTGGCGGGCAACGATCTCAGCAGGTTGTTGTTCAGAAACAAGAGCTGGAGGTTGGGGACAGACTCGAAGGTGCCAGCCTCGATGTCCCGGATGACGTTGTACTGCAAGAAGAGGTACTGCAGGTTCTGCAGCCCGTAGAACAGCTCCGGGCTCAGCCGCTCTATCCGGTTCCCATTCAGGTAGAGTCTCCTCAAATTAGATAGATCCCCAAAGGCCCGGTCCTGGATGACCGAGATGCGGTTGTTGCCCAGGTGCAGCAAATCCAGCCCGGTGGCGTCCAGAAAATCTGCTCTGCGCACCAGGGCGATGTAGTTCTCGGTCAGATACATCTTCTTGGGGTTGTAGGGTTTAGGTTGGAGCTCCGAGATACTTTCGATCTTCCTCTCCTGGCAGTTGACATTGAGACCCAGATCGGATATCTGCAGGTTGCAAGTGCAGGCGGTGGGACACTCCAAAGGCACCGGGGATTTGGTCTGGTAGGCGATGCTGGGGCCGTAGTTACTGTATCCCAGGTCTTTGGAGGGTAGGCGGGAGGTGGGACGCACCCTGGTCTTGTTGGGTTGACGGGTGCCCTTAGCGGGTTTCAAGGGGGATTTGTAAACAGCCGAGGAGGACGTGGCCACGGAGTTGACCGAAGCCGGGGTAGTGTGGAAATACCCTGTAGTGCTCAAAGGTGTCTGCGGTCGCATTTCATAATCCGAGATGAGTCTCCTAGGGCATAGCTCCTGCTTGGAGACCTCATCCAAGTCTCGGCCATGCAAGCGGAAAGGGGTTTCACAAACCACATCCCCCACCAGAGCCGAGTAGGAGATACTGTCTAGCCAATCCTTCAGAGCGATCAACTCGCAGGAGCAATTCCAGGGGTTCTCCTCCAGCTGCAGCTCCACCACTTTATCCATGTGTTGCAAAAGACCCAGGTAGGGCAGCAGCTTCAACCGGTTGCCCCTCAAGTCCAGGTGAGTTAAGGGTACAAAACGAAAAAGATTATTGGGCAAGCTAGAGAGGAGGTTATCGTTGAGGATGAGCACCTGCAGCAAATGTAGTTTGCTGAAAGCATTGGGTTCAATGGTGCTGATGTAATTGTAATCGACTTGTAGATACTCCAAACTCTCCAGACCAAGGAAAGTGTCATCTCTTAATAGTTCCAGCTTGTTATTGTTCAGGTGCAGCCTCCTTAAGCCTCGCAGACCGTGAAAGGCCCCAGTTTCGATATCTTGTATGTCATTGCTCCCTAGATGCAAAATCGAAGCCCCAGAGTAATTGACAAACTGGTTTGGGTAGAGCCTATTCAAAAGGTTCCCAGACAACAAGAGGTGATAGACAGGGAATCTTGGTGGGCTGATCTCGAAAAGGCTGATGATCCCTCGGTTTTCACAGCTCACCGTTAAGATGCCGTCCTTTTCCTCGCAAGGACACGCATTATCACAGATTTCCCCATAATACTCGATGCTTTCTGCCCACGACAGGACTAGCGATGTTAAAGCAACCGCTATCGTCTGCAGTATCCAGATATGCATTTTTTTGTTGGGGTCCTGTTCCAAAGTTACTGTAGGGCAGCATGCGTACATTTTATCTCCTGTAAGTACAAGAAGAGAAAACAACATAATAGAGTACAGGTTTTAAACTAACCGGACACAAAGTTTTCAATTATTTATTTTAGCGTGGGAGGCAAAGAAGGTTGCTCTAAAAATAAAATCTTGTCTTTTCTAATCGTAAATGCTTTAAAATCTGAATAACACTGAGTCTATCTGAAAGGATGATGTGCAACTCCTAGTAGGTTAAACGTCTTTTGTGTTTTTAAAAGGTAAGGTCACACTGGGAACTATTCTGTTTCTACTCATATGTGCTACATTTCAGTGTTTCGTCGATTTTTTTTCATGACCAGCCCCATAAATATACATAAAATGGCTGTCAGTTCGGTTTCACGGTTCTAATTTAAAAGAAAAGAAGCACCATTTTACGAGGTTTCCCATCTCAGCCCTATTACCCACCCCTCTTTCTTCTTTTCAGAACCTCTTCAGCGAACAGCTCACTGTTAAGGTCTTTCCCCACTTTTACAAGGTGCTACCGAGATTATTTTTAACCACTGCTGGAACTGCCATTGTAGGAAGCCAAAGGGGGAGGGGGACCGTGAGATATGTACATTAATTTAAAACAGAGAATCCTGGTGAATCCCAGAATTCACCTCTACCCTAATACGGTTTATGTCTCTATATACATATATATGATTATTTTTAAAAAACACTTAACTTTTGTAACGGACTTCTCCAGCAATGCAATGGAACACATCCACCGTGTAACTGAATGCACTTACTAGCTCGCTTTAGTAATAGTATTGAATGGTGGGATTTGCATCTTCATTCACATAAGTAATCTTACTCCGTTAATATTTATGAACACAGAGAGGGAGAGCGAAAGAGAGAGAGAAAGAGACAGAGAGAGAGAGAGAGAGAGAAAGAGAGAGAGAGAAAGAGAGAGAGAGAGAGAGAGGTCTGAGCCACTCACCCAACATTTGTGAAAAAAAATATAAAATGTGAAGAGCATCTTCGCAGACTAAGCCATATCAGGCATACTGTTATTTCCAATGTTTTGTAAAACTAGTCTCATAGAAGCAGAAAGATTTAAATAGATCTCAAGCAAATGGAGATGCTGCTTATAAGCAACGATGGCTGTCAGTGCTCTTCATCCTTTAGGGGAGAAGACACCCGCGCTGATTGAAAGCCAACGGGGGGAAAAAATCTACCATTGACCTACGTCAGTGATTTAATACCCGAATTTCATCTAGCCGGAAACACATCCGATTTTCTTTCTCTCTTGCAGTCTGTCTCCTTGCAGCTTTCTCCTACTTCACTAAAGATAATATTAAGAGCCGGAATATGTGTATATGTTGCTATTGGCGCTGCGGGGGAAGACTAAGAAGTCATTGGGACTTAAATACTGTGGTCGTGGAGCAGGACTGCATTTTCTACCGTCAACCTTCTCAGAGCCTCGGTCCTCACAGCAACACTCGCTTGGAGAAACGCACCCTAAAAATAAGTCTCCTCACTGCAAGAGATCTCTTGTGGCAGCGAGTTCAACGCTGGAAACCTAGCACTTGCAGCACAGGGAAGCCGCAGGGAATCGGGCGTCTCGACGACTATAAATATATTAAATATATGCATATAATTGTCACCCAATGTCTACCGGATCGAAAATGCCGAAGCCAAATGGCTTCACTGCATGAAAGCAGCGGAAATCTTTCTAGTTAGAGCATTTACCTTGCAAATTCTCTCAGCCCGATCGGATCCATTCATCCATTAACCGCCTGGGCTTGAAACCAAACCAAGCCAAACCGAAAAAAAAAAAAAAAAAAAAAGCCATCGCGAAACGTGCCGGGGCACTATCAAACTCCCGGCCGTTTTGCAACTTTAATTCAATTACGGTTAGTAAAGGAGATAAATACAGTCTCCCCTCCCCCTTTCCTCCTTCAGAAACCCCCCCACGGGGGTGGAGAGAAAGAAAATAAAGTTGACTCTGGGCTATACACGGCTGCGATCCTGCCTGGGAAGCCCGTCTGTGATGGCTGTGCGCCGCTCCTTGCCAGCTCTCGGTGGAGGGTCACAGTTGGCGCGGAGGGGGGAGGGGGTGTATTGCTTTCCCCCGAAGAGTTCAAACCCTAGCTCGCCGCACTGCACGGCCGGCTCTAGGCAGCTTTCAGTACCGCCGACAGCAGCAGCAGCCGCCGCCGGACATCGCCGCCTAACTGAACAGCACCCCGGGTTGGGAGAGATCCTGTTCCAGAGGGGGAAGGGGAGGAGTTGCTGGAGAGGAGGAGGAGGGGGGCGATTGGGAAGCCACAAAAAGACACCGGCAGGAAGGAAGGAAGGGGAGGGGGGGAGTCAACCCCGATACTTACTGAGCCTGAAATCTCCAGGGCCCAAGCATTGTGGCAACCCATACAGCTGTCTGTTTGGGGGGTGCGCTGCGTGCGAGCCGGCCGGGCGAAGGCGAGCGGCGGCGGCGGGGCTCGCAGACAGGAAGGGGGGAGAGGAAACGCACGCACACGGCGCCCCCCGCCCAGTGTGCGCCGAGCCCCCGCGGCACACACACATGGAGCGCGGCGGCGGCGGCGGCGGCGGCGGTGCCAAGGGCTGGCTCCCGAAGCTGCTCTCAGCGCTCGCCCCGCGACCAGCGAGTGGGGGGTGGGGGTGGCGAGAGGGAGGGGCGAGCAAGAGGGTGGGGGGGAGGCTGAGGGTGGAGAGTGGGGAGGGGGAAGGGAGGAGGGAGGCGGGCCGGCGGAGGGTCCAGAGCGCGGGGCGAGGGGAGGGGAGAGGCGGGCGAGGAGGGCTCAGGAAGGAGAGCGAGGGGGTGAGGGAAGGCAGGGAGCGTCGGTGCACAGGGAGCTAAGGGGAGGAGAAGGAGGATGCGCCGTGGCTGCCTCTCGCTGCGGGGCAGCCAGCTGGCGCACACACGCCCCCGCATGCCGATACAGCCAGCCCCCGGGCCGCGGCGCGCCTGCCCCTGCCCGCCGAGCGGGGCAACTTTCGCCCGGCTCTGCAGCAGCTTCCAGCTCAGCCCCGCCCCGCCCCAGCCGCGCGATTTGCTCCTCTGCCGGCCGGGTCCCCCCGCCGGCTCCGTCAGACCCAGACTGGCGTGGGGAGAGAGGGGGGGGAAGGGGGCGGCGCTGCGTGCCAGGGTTTAATCTTCCCCTGCTTCTGGCGGCGCGCGCCGGGCATGGCAGCGCGCAGCGCGGGAGAGCTGGGAGCCCGGCTGCCGCCTCCTACTTCAGAGCCGCCGCCGCCGCCGCTTCTCTTGCTTGGGGGCTGGCAGCCTCCGCTGCTTCCCAGGCAGCGAGGTCGTTGGGGCCGCGGGAGCAGCTTTCCCTAGCCACCTTCCTTACAGCGAGGGGGCTTGTCACTCTCCCCGCTGTTCCCGCAGCCAAAGGCAGGTGGGGGTGTGGGCGCGCCGGTGCAGAGAACGGCGCTGGGGCTCTGGGCACTAGGCGCTGGGTGACTCTACTCCCTAAGCTCTTTCCATTGCAAGAGGCAGCCTGGAGCCGGGGCTCAGGCACTTGCTCACGGAAGCTGCCGGGTTAGCAAAGCTGCGGCAGACGTGGTGGAGCGGGAGAAGAACAGTGAGGCCCGGTGGCCAATAGATGGCAGTGCAGGGCGGCAAATCGGCTTTCTCCTGGAATGCCGCGGATGAAGCCAAAAAGCAGCTTCTAGATATTATTTCTGGAGATGGGAATCAGCCTCGCAGAATATGTCCCGAACACAGCACGAGCTTAAGACTTTGCGGCCGGCCCCAGACACTGACGGAGAGAGGGGAAGAGAGACCGTACCACCAGTGATTCAACAATTGGTCACTCGAAGACACAAACTACAAAGCGTTTTCTTGATTGCTTTCCTTTTATTGCCAATTGGGAGATTGGCAGTTCACGTGTAAACTCGTTTTAAATCGATAAAAAGAAGCTCCTTCAGTTTGCTTTCAAGCTGTCACTGTAGGTCATCTTTAAACTCTAGGTTCTTTGCAGTACACTTGGCATTCTGAATGATCTCAAAATAAATGGTAATATGTCTAATTAGATGCATGTGTATTTAAATTACACATGCACAACTGGTGTAAACATAAAATAAGTACATAATATGCAATTATACACATATACATAAAATATGCATAAAACGTCTACACAGAGGATATCCTGAAATAGCTATTCTGCATCCCTGTAATCCTGTTAAGGGGTTTTTTTTTTAAATGGCACTTTATTTCAAATTTTGGCAATGTGTAGACAGCACCAAATCTAGAAATAAGCTATTCTGAAATAATGTCAATATAAGATACACAATTTGAGTAGCGCAATACACATTATACAATTATACACATAATGTGAGCCTAAATTCCATCTTTTAGGGAAACACTACATTCAGATTAAATTTCAGGTTTAACTGAAACATTAAATGCAACTTTATTTGATAAGTCAAGACTGATGATCAATAAACTTACGCACTTTTAAGTCTCTGTCCACTAGTAGTATATAAAACCATAGAATACTAGACTGGAAGGGACCTTGAGAGATCATCAAGTCCAATTCCCTGCACTCATGGCAGGACCAAGCACCATTTAGATAATCTCTGTCTAACCTGCTCTTAAACATCTCAAATGATGGAGATTCTACAGTCTCTCTGCACAATTTATTCCAGTGCTTAACCACCTTGGCAGTTAGGAAGTTTTTATCATAACCTGGGATGTATTTTAACATTTCAATCCCTTGAAAAGTTTCAAAGAAACACCTTTTACAAATCAACTTGTCCAAGACGTGTATTCTCTTCTTTCCAGATGTGAAATTATCTTCTCTTCCCCCACCCTTTCCGAATGGTCGTGCCTAAAGGGAACAAGATATGGTCCCGTACACTTGCCAGTTTCCGCTCTGTAAAGAGGTTTGTTCCATTACATGTTGATAACTAACATTTCTTGTGATCTTGAGAGACTAGAAATGGAAGAAATATAGTTTTGAAAATAATCTCAGAATCACTGTTGAAACAAGTACTTTTTTTTAATGTCAAATGGGTCCAAAGCTTATGAACATGACATTTCTAGGTATAGAAAATTTACTGGTGTTTCATATTCCCTACAGTAAGACATATGGCTTAATAGAAAGCCTACTGAAGTAAATGGGATATCTTTGAAGTACTTTGATTCACCTTGGATCAGATGGTTTCATAGATGGAGGGATAAAAAACAATTATCTGAAACATTCTTAATATTATATATGGTATATAGAGAGTAAATAATGGTATAAGTTTTAGACATTAATTTGGAATGGCCTATATAACTTTCTTGTGACTTCACCATTTCTGCAGAATGTTGTGATCCTGAAGTAACGGTAGCACATTTTTTATATTGCACCATATGTATCTCACAAATACACATTTTTTTCTATATGGCTATGTCTAGACTGCAAGCCTCTTTCGAAAGAGGCTTTTTCAAAAGTATCTCTCGAAAAAGCCTCTTTAGAAAAAGAGCATCTAGACTGCAAGCAGTATTTTCGAAAAAGCAAGCCGCTTTTCGAGTCTGGATGCTCTCTTTCTAAAAAGCCCTGTTGGCATTCAAGAACGCCTTTTTTCGAAAGAGCACTTTCGAAAAAAGGTGTTGTTCCTCGTGAAATGAGGTTTACTGCCGTCGAAAGAAAAGCCGCGTTCTTTCGATTTAATTTTGAAAGAACGCGGCTGCAGTCTAGACGCAGGTGAAGTTTTTTCAAAAAAAGGCTTCTTTTTTCGAAAAACCCCCTGAGTCTGGACACAGCCTATGAGAGGAAAATGTTTTGAATAACCTCAGAAGTTGAAACAGTAAACATTCCATAAAACCAAACAAAACTTACAAAAATAATGTTAAAATACATTATTACGGTAAAAGCACTACAGTTTAACTTTTCTGATTCTTTGATATTAAATGTATTTGAAACAACTACCTGTACATTAAACAGAAACACTTTATCACAGTTTTTACTGAAAACTTACTTTTCAGGATGTTAGATTGCAGGATTACTTTTAGTAAAACAAATGAGTTTGAAATGGTTAGTAATGCAGAGCTATAGTATCTGAATGTTCCATTCATTATTACCTTATTTTGATTAAAACTTCATTTTGAATAGAGCACTTGTATTTAAATTCAGTATGTTTTTGTAGTATTTATCAAAATTTGCATGTACAGCAATATAAGCCTTAGCTTAGTCAGGTGAAACTTTCACCAACTTAATGAGGACTATGCTGTCTGTGATGATTCATTATGTTGATACATTGTGTGTGAATTCTAAACTGAAGCTGGGAATACAAGTTGCTAGAGTGAGAACACCAGAAGTTTGGCTACCTTTATAAGCAGAAAAGGGAAATCAGTTTCAGAATTATGTTAGTTTTTGTTAAATGTAGCATTGCTCTTTTATATTAAACTTTTTGGGTAAACCTAGAGTTAATAAAAAATAAATGACAAATATGCTTGCTTACAGCATCAGGAATAGGCCTGATTCTATTCCCACTGGCATTAATTGAAACATTTATTTTGACATCAAAATGATCAAGCTTCGATGCAGTAGAAGGGAAACACTATATGCACTTCCCTAAGAAGTGCTGTCATTATTTATCAGTCCTGACTTTTCATCTTTCCTGTTATTATCCTAAACTTTCAGAAAAGGGCAAAAGCAGGTCAAAGATTTTGAAGTTGTGCGCCTAACTTTACATATCTAAAAAAAGGAAGTCCTGAGGCACCTTAGCCCTGTTTTATACTAGGACTTCATTTGTAAATAACCGCCCCTCCTGGACAAATTTGTAAATGGAGCATCTGCACTAGCAAGCCCATCATTTTGAAATAACGGGCCATAGAATTTGAAAACTGTACTCCTGCTTTTCATCAGGAGTGATGCTAATTCTGAAGTTGTTATTTCAAAATAATGGTACTGTGGATTAGTGCCACTAATTTGATATAAATACTACCCAGAATAATTCAGACTAATTACTCCCCAGTGCTTCTTGAGGCTCCAAGTCTGATGTAGTGTGTCCACATGAATGGAGCTTGTCTCAGACTAATTCAAGGCTTCCCCATAGTGAGGACACACTAGTTAGAATTTGTTAAACTGGGAGTTAAGTCAAATTTAGTACTTTCAAAACCATAGAATCATAGAATCATAGGGCTAGAAGAGACCTCGGGAGGTCATAGAATCCAGCCTCTGCCCAAAATAGGACCATTTCCTAGTGTAGACATGGCCTTAGAGACTAACAAATTTATCAGGTCATAAGCTTTTGTGGGTAATACCCGCATCTTCAGATGAATCATTTATAATAAATTCTGTATATTTTGTCTAGGTCAACATACAAAAATTGTTTCCTAGACCCTGAAATCTCTTAATTCAAGGTTTAAATGTAATGACACGCACAAATTCTTTGTATTTATGGGTATCTGTGTCCATCATATTATGAAAAATGTAATTTCACAAGAACTCTCACACACAAGAATTGAATTGAAATATACAGTCTTCTGACACATTAGTAAACAGGCAGGAAGGATTGGAAAATATTTTGGTTATACTCTAATTCTATACATACTCAGAATGTTACATAGTGCTATATAAATAATGTACTTTCTGAGCAGCTACTGTATAGGCAAACACATTATATCTTTAGTTTTGACTCATATTCACTGGAATAAGGAACTTCTTTTCTTGAGCAATGACATAGTAACAAGACCATTAGCCCTGGTTTATATTTTAAACTGACCCCTCAGACTGACCCCTAGTATTATTGCATCACAGTATATGTATTAGGTTTGAGTGCAGCTCTGGGAGAAGAAACTTGAACTCATGGTCTTCTAAGCAAGTAAGACTCACTGATATTTCAAACAGCTGATACCTTTATGCCTACTGAATTTTGCTCACTTGACAGGCACTTCTGTTGAAGTAAATACAACCATTTGCAAAGTAAAGAGTTATCCAGATTAGTTAGAGTTTCAGAGTCTGGCACTGAGTTTGGATTTTAATTTAATTAATTATAATTAAATTAAAAATGCCTATCCCTGGCTCTGGCAACATATCAGGATTCTTAATAAACCTGAGCTCTGCCAGACCAAGGAAGAAAAGAGGGAGATTTATTTCAGAGCTAAAACTCCATTATGGAATATAGTCTTCCAGCCTTCACATTGTGTTTAAACTATGTGGTGGGAGCAGGCTATCTTGAGCATCTTCACTGATTACAGTTTCAGTGCTATTGCATGAGGAGAGAGGCGGTCTCTTAAGATTGGTCTATTCTTTTCCTATGGTGTTAACATGTTAATCACAGTAATTAGTGATCAGTTTAAAATTTTAATATGTGAGGCAATGAAGGTGCAAGGGATTTTGCTCTTCAGAAGGTAAGAAAGAAATGGAATATGCTTGAAGAGTGAAATATGTAATGTGTCTTTATGGTCCAGTGGAAAATGCTGATGAGTTCTATTAGTCTTTATCCCCAAATATTTTTAGTGTATAAAATTATATTTTCCTTATTACATGTGCCCCAATCAAAATATTATGTATATTTAGGGCCCTACCAATTCTATGGCCATAAAAAATATGCTTCCTGGGCCAAGAAATCTGGTGCTGTCCATGAAATCTGGTTTTTTGTGTACTTTTACCCTGTATTGTACATATTTCATGGAGAGACCAGTGTTTCTCAAACTGAGTGTCCTGACACAAAAAGGAGTTGCTGGGGATTGCAAAGTTATTGTAGAGGGGCATGTCACAGTGTTTCCATCCTTACTCAGGCCCATACACAAGAATTTTCTGTGAGGGATGCTTTTTTTGTAAATGTGAACCTCTCCCTCCCCGTGGTCCTCCAAGTAAGCCTCTGGCTAGCTGAGGGAAGGCTGGGGCTGATTCCCTCACCATCATCAAGAGCGAGGCCCAGACCTGGCTTTAATCCTGGGAGGTGGGGGCAGGGATTCTTGTAAATTTTGATCCTCACCCATATATCCCAAATTATCATGGGCCACACACTGAAACATGTCAGTGGTTTTTCATTGTTTGTTTTCTTTATATGTCTAGGAATGATGATCAGTGGAATACATAATTAATTTTTTTGTTAGCAAGATTTTTTTTTGTGAGTCAGTGGCTTCTGACCCCCCAAAAGGTTGCACATATCTGAGATAGAGTGCACAGCTACTACATATGCTTGTAGAACCATTTGATCTATGTTTAGGGTAAAATTTACGCATTTCCACCATGCCATCAATTGTTTCTCCCCTTCAGTAACATTTTCCCTCAATAGTTTTCTTATTTAAAAAGCAAATTTCCCTTCTCAGACTATTTGAACAATCAAGCACTGATTTATTTCCTGTGCTTGTGTATAGGCTAATGCTAGAAACACGTTTTCTTACATTGTTCCAATAGTTCCTGCTAACAGTAACAAATCCTTTTCCACCTTCTGTTGCCATACTGGCGATATTCTTAAGAATATTTGTTGTCCCATTCCTAATTTTGAGAAGGATTTACTGACAGCTTTTCCCAACTCTTGTGTTTCAGCTATAACAAAACATACGGTGAGTCTACACTGCACCATTATTTCAAGATAACTAGTGTTATTTCGAAATTAGAATGCGAGCATCTACACAGCCATTACATTATTTTAAAATAATTTTGAAATAACAGATGGGTTATTACGACTTCTGTAAACCTCATTCTATGAGGAATAACACCTATTCCAAAATAGCTAATTCGAAATATGGCTGCTATTTCAAAATAGCCCTACCCCAGGGACATTATAAGTTATTCCTCCTCAGTGCCTCCTGGGGTTCTAAATCAAGATAGTACGTCTACATTAGGGAAGCCTGCCTCGGACTAATTTTGAGGCTTCTCTGCAGTGTAGATGTGCTATTTCAAAATAAGTGTGAGGTGTAGACATACCCTTAGTTTGTTTGCCAATACCTCTATGTTAGTGTCATCTAGTACTCCTACTCCTAATCCAGTTCCACTCAAAGCAGTTTCCAATACAGCCCTGGGGGTTCTTTTGATTATGGGCTTGTCAATATACCATAATTTTAGCTATTCTGCTCATCCTTTATGTAATGTTTATACACATGGAGGCATCAAGGTATGAGCTTTGAAAAAATTAAACTGACATACTCTTTGTGATCCAGTTTTACCACACGATGTCCATTTAATGGGTGTCTTCTTGATTTTTGCAAGGACATTCCCCCCTAAAGCTGGATTATCTCTTCTGGGAACCCAGGGCTTGTAGATTTTGCGAAGCCTGTAGGCTCCAGGGTGGGGACAACAATAAGGGGTTCAATATGTGGGAGGGGCTGCATGGGAACAAACTGGGGTCAGGGTGCAGGATTTAGGCAGGATGTAAGATGTAGGAGCAGGATGGGAATGTGGGGTCTGGTAGGGTGAGAAGTGTGGAAGAGACGTGGGGAGTCTGGGTGGGAACAGTGGTGCAGGAGCTGGCTGGGGATGGGGGTGCATGATGCAGTTCTTGCCTTGGACTTTCTGTTCTCCATTCTGTATACTAATGGAGTGATGCACATGAGGCTAAGAGAGCTTTCAGATGGGTTTAGGTTAGGGAAGTAAATGAGTAGTTGACTACCCAATAAACCTAGGCTATTCAAGTTGAGTACTCGCATTCCCTCCCCACCCCTCAACCCCAGTATCAGAGGTAGCAAGGGCAGGGAGCAGGATACAGTGCTGGGGAGAGCCAGCTTAAAAACCAATTCTTTCTAGCACCATCTCCGCATGGCGGCTCTTACTACATTTAAAAAGCAGAGCCGTAGCAGTCGGAGCCAGTGCAAGTTGGGACTGCCCCAGGAGCTAATTCCATTATCACCAAATTAGCTTACCGTGACGTAGTGTTGGTACCTTGCTGGTTGCTGGGATTGGGCTGTGGGTGTCCCCCACTGGTTACTGTCTGTACCACAGCGCAGCAGAGTAGGTGATGGGACAGGGAGGTAACCTGTTTGACCAGTTACCTCCCAGGGAGAGGAACAAAGGAAGGTGGAATGCTGCCCCTGGCTAGGGGACAGGGCTGGAAGGGATGGTCTTTTAGTGTCTGTCTGGGAAGCAGGGGAGAAGGAGCTAGAGAGGGGGCTGGGATTGTAGGGCCTAGCCACCCCACATCTCAAGGAGGGGCACTGAGGCCTCCTAGCCCCAGTTCCTGTCACCAGATTACATCTGTGCTGTGCTGTATCCTAGAGAAGCAATAAACTCCCTCTATTCTACTGGCTGGTGGAGTCTATTCATGCCACTACGGGGGTGCAGGAAGCGGGGGACCCTGATGCGTCACCACACTTACTAACTGCAATTTAACATTCCCAGTCTTTATGAGCACAGCCTTGAAGCTGTCCTGTATTCCCACATTGGTATGCTTCACCCTAAGAGAGGAAATATAACCCTTCTTTGCCCCCCCCAACCTCTTCATTTGCACACTCGGCAGGTGGCTTACTCCTCTGGGTAACTGTTACTCTCTTTGTCCCTCAGCAAAACCCTCACACAGGCTGGCAGTGTCTCCCCCTGAGCCAAACCGCAGCTCCTACCCATCTGAGCCAAACCGCAGCTCCTACCCATCTGATTTTTCCCCTTCAGCCCCTATTCTGCCTCCACCTAAAGTTACTTCCCTCCCAGACCACTTAATTTCAGCCCATTCTACACTCAGCCAGTGACTTGTTCCCTGTTTGGAGCAGTGACTGTTACAGATACTAGAGATGGGATTTGGGGGTCCCTGTTCTTCAGGGCAGATCTCTAGGTTACTCTCTTAGGCCAGCATATCCCCACCTACTCCCAGAGTTGCTGGGCACACAGCCAAAGTAGGGTAACTCCCTTCACTCACAGCCCTTCCCCCCCCAGCCAGTCACTGATCCATCCACTCATTGTGGCTAGAGCAAGGGGCTCCCTGCCAGCTCCAGGCCAGGGAAATTTGGTAGCCCACCTCCCTATCCTCGACTAATGCCAACTTTAGCCCTATGGAATCTGGAGGCATCTGCCCAGCTGCTCCCAGGGTGGGATTCAAACCCACAACTTCTGGTTCTGGAGGCTGACCCACCTCAAATGTCTCAAGTCTTCCAGTGTATTCTCAAATGTTCTCTGTGACAGATGTCATGATGGATACCTCTCCTTTTATACTAGTAAAGATTAGACTAGCACCTAGAGACTGCTACTGACATCTGAGCACCATTGTGGAAGGCCCTTCAGAAGTGGATAGTAAAAGACAATTCCTGCTCTAAAGATTGTGTAGTGTGGGAATTTTAGTGGAGCCAAATGGAGTTAGACACCCAAATCCTGGTGAAATCCAATGACAATTTGATACCTAATTCCCTACGGCTTATTTGAAAATTCCAATTTCAATTTGAAAAGTAGAGAAGACAAAGAAAATATGGGAGAAAGGAAGCATTATTATTCCAATTTTAGCTAGGAAACTGGAACACAATGAATTTAAATGAGATGTACAACATCACACATTTATTTGTTGTATTCATTTAAAAAGCTTATAATTGAGCAATGAACTGAATCCATTTCTCGTAAGTCTTATTCCAGTAGCATAACCACAAAACCAAACCAACTCTCAACATTTCTTCTGAGAAGTATGAAGTTCTTTTCTGCCTTTCCTCATCTTAGCATTACCCCCCCACCAATATAAACATCTTAATGAAGATGTCAACAACACGAAAATGTCATAAATGTTGTATCTGCACTTAAATTATGGACTCTACACTGCCTAAAATTACCACTTCGGTTACAAAACCTATATAAGTTTCATTAGCCTCAAGCTCTCTAAAAACAGAAGCAACACACTATTACAAAATGATTCTTTTTGATGAAGTGCAGCTATGCAACGCTAACTTACACGAACTCTCGAATCCTAAGAACTTGTACAACTACCTGGTGCAGAATGGATTTTTTTTCCTTTCTCCATAATTCTAAAGTGACCATTCCCATAAACAAAGAAGCACAGTGTGGTGCCAGAACAAAAAGCTTTTTGGGGCTTGCATTGCTTCTAAGGCCACATGCATTTTACAAAGATAGCTCTCTCTATTAGACAACAGGACACATGCTCTATTTAAGTGGAAGTTGTCATTTCCAATTTAAACCAATATTTTCATAGCACAGGAATGCAGATAAAAATGTTACCACTTATTTTTTTACTGGTGCTGTGAGCAGCAAATATTTAAGTACATTTTTGAAATTTCCACACTGTTCATGTAATAGCTATAGTATTATTATATGGCTGAGAGCTATAATGAGCCACTCAGGTGAGCAATTATTTAGGGGACTGCTGTTTTCCCCAAACAGGCAGAGATAATACTGAACCTACCACTACTCAGAAGCTCAGGATTCACCATGTTAAATTAGAAGCTTTGTCACAGCACACTAAGTAAAAACTTACTTTGTGAGTAGCCAGTGCGACTACTATACAACATGTGTAAATGTAACCTAATTTGTCTCTAAATGGATTACTAAAAGCCAGATTCTGATATACTTATGTTGCATAGCACCTATAAGGACATCAGTGAAACTACCTGTGTAGAAAGCTGCCACTAACTGTTATACCAAGTATCAAAATCTGTCCCCATAATAGAAAAAAAAAGTGTATTTCAAAATACTTAGGAAATTATAAACTAGCTGCATCTTGAATTTAAACAAATCTCATCTCTCTGGGTACTGGCAAATGGCTGCCAATGTGACTTAAAAAAACCCTACATTTTATTCAGCTGTCCACTGAAAAAAAATGTATAATACCCAATGTGAATATGTATAGAGTTTTCCATTGCCATTGGTTTCAGTGACATAGAATCAGCCCATTAAGTGAAATTAATAGGTAGGAGGTTTAAAACAAACAAAAGGAAGTATTTCTTCATGTAATACAGCCAACCTGTGGAACTCCTTGCCAGAAGATGTTGTAAAGACAATGACTTTAACAGAGTTAAAAAAGGAGCTAGATAAATTCATGGGGATAGGTCCATCTATGCTCATTAGCCAGGATGGGTAGGAGAGGAGTCTCTAGCCTCTGTTTGTTAGGGGCTGAGAATGTGTGACAGGGGAAGAATCAGAAAGGATATGACTACAGATCAGTGTTATTTTGGAATAGCTAATATTATTCTGAAATAACATAGTCCGCATCTATACTACAAGCAGTTATTTCAACATAATGTCGAAGGACTTCTTACTCCGACTCCTGTAACCCTCATTTTATGAGAAGTAAGGGTAGTTGGAGGAAGAGTGCTCTACCTCAAACTGCCTTCTCTGTAGACAGTGCCAAAAGCCAAAATAAGCTATTTAGATTAAACTACATAATTGACATAGCTGAAGTTGCGTAGCTTATTTTGTCTTTAGCTCTTCTGTGTGCCCTTAATGATTACCTGTTCTGTTTGTTCCCTCTAGTCGTCTGATGCTGGCCACTGTTGAAAGACAGGATACTAGGCTGAGTGGATCTTTAGTTTGATCCAGTATGGCCCTTCTTTATGTTCTTAAGTCATAAAAATCTGTTATCCTCTGACCAAGTGTTGCATGATTTTATAACAGGAATAAAGTTTTAATTTTTTTCAACTAAACAGAACACACATTTCCTTTGCAGTCACTGATAGCAGTGCATCATGCTAGATAAACAGTATTCTGCTGAGTCTATCTTTACATTTTTATATGAAACCAACAAATGTAATTTTCTCCCAGTTTTCAGGGATAGTCTTTAAAAACTCTGTCTTTTTAAAAATGCACTTGGCTTAGGTCTCCACCCAGATGACCTTCACATCATGAATTAGCCATGACAGAGTCCATTGTAACAGTAAAATGCACAACAACATAAATAGTATTCTACAATACTTTGAACAATGAAATACACAGATATGACTTGATATTCAGAACAACCTCAATTGCCACATGATTTATTGGTTGTGACTGGCCATCAACTACTGTATAATATTAATATGATGTACACTAATATCCACATACTTATATAATTTATTTTCTATTTCTGTTTAGGTCATAAATAGCTTTTCGTCATATTCCTACTTATCGGAATGTCACCATTATGACTGATTCTTTGAAGAAGTGAAAATATGAATTTTCAGTGGAAATAACACCATGATAAAAGGATGAAGACACACAGCTAGATCCTGTTACATTTAGGGCAATGTAATGGGATCACCTCCCATGAGCACCCCTGTCTGGTTGAGTGTGTGTGCCTGCACTGCCTCAGTTTGTCAACTTTTCGGCTACTCAGCCCTCCAGCCAAGTCACACTCTGTGGCTGCATCAACAGAGTGGAGCTACTTTGGGATACCTACAGTATCCTAAAATAGCTATTCTGCCTCTAAAGAGCAAGCCTGTTATATCAAAACATAAAGGGCTCACTATTTCATCATCCTTGTAAACCTCATTGCATGAGGGATAACGGACATTTTAGAATAGCACCTTATCTCGAAATTTGACACTGAAATAAACTATGCAATTTGCATAGCACAAATTACATACCTTATTTTGAGGTGTAGACTCACCCTGTGTGAAATACTCAAACCTGTTCTGGTGTGTATAGTTTCTCCGTCTATTTCCTACTGGGATAGAGATTGGTGCCTCCAGGGCTTCCCCTCCTGGAGACAGTGTCTGGACCTTCCCTCTATGGGTATGTCTACACTGCAAAATTAATTCAAAATAACAGCCGTTATTTCGATTTAACTTTAATAGCGTCTATACATGCAAACCGCTATTTTGAAATTAATTAGAAATAGCAGAGTGCTTAATTCAAATTTGGTAAACCTCATTCTACAAGGAGTAACACCAAATTCGAAATAACTATTTCGAATTAAGTGCTGTGTAGACACTTAATTTGAAATAGGGGGCCACCAGCCCTTCCCAGGGAGCCCTGGTGGCCACTCTGGGCACAACCAGGAAAACTTACTCTCCTCTCCCACAGCCCCGGAGCCATTAAAGGGGTAGACCCTGGCCATAGTGCCTGTGCCAGCTCCAAGCCTGCCAGCCCAGAGCCAGTAGTGGCAACCGGGGCACCTGACCCAGTGGCCCCAAAACATGAGCCAGCAAACCAGTGCCAGCCAGCCCTCCACCGCTCCCCAGGAGCAGTCTGCCAGCTCCCAGGAGCCTGACAGGGGCCAGAGAAGGCCAGGGTGGAGGTCATGGACCTTATTCGGTTTTGGGGAGGATGCCCCCAGGGTCCATGATCTCCGCACTAGATGGAGGAATGCGGCCGTCTATGGCAGGATAGCTGCCAGCCTGGCCACCAAAGGCCACATGCGAACCCAGGAGCAGGTTTGCATGAAAATCAAGTTGGCCCAGCGAGACCCCCACCCCTGGGCCGTGAGCTTCCCCTCCCCTGCCTTCCCCTTGTTTCCCCCTTCCAGCTACCTCCTCCCAGGTTTCCCCCTTCCTACTCACACCCTTTCTCTTCCCCTCTCCCACCTTCTTTTCCCAGTCTCCCCAGAGGTTCATCCTCCCTCCCCCAGTTTTGTTCAATAAACCCAGTTTCTGTTTTTGAACATATATGTCTTTTGTGGGGGCTAGGGAGTGATAAGTGGGAGGACTGAGGAACGAGCACCTGGTAGGGAGAGCCAGGGTGGCCCTGAGGACTCCTCAGGGTGGATGCTCTCCCGCAAGGCCTCCTGGATTCTGACAGCCCACCGATAGACCCTCCCCCCCCGGATGGCAGCCTGCAGCAAGTGCAGCTGGGCTGATGGCAACGACCCCATGGGATGCACTGGCGTGCCCAGGGGCACTTCTGGCTGCATGTGGCCAAGTGCTGTGGTGTCCCTAGTGCGGGCACTCAGGGCACTCCAAGACAGGACTGCTTTGCTGTCCCTCATCAAGATAGACGAGCAAGTGGGGAACCCTGAGAACTGTCTGACCGGGGGTAGGGGTAGGGTCCCTTTAAGCATGGAGCTCAGTTAGCCTCAGGCAGCAGCCCCACACACTAAGGATATGTCTACACTTCAGCACTAATTCGAACTAACTTAGTTCGAATTAGTTAATTCGAACTGAGCTAATTCGAATTAGCGCATCTAGACTTAAAAACTAGTTTGAATTAGCGTTTTGCTAATTCGAACTAGCATGTCCACACTGAGTGGACCCTGAACTGAGGTTAAGGATGGCCGGAAGCAGTGCCGGCAGGGCATCAGATTAGGACTTAGAGTGTGGAGCTGCTGTCTCAGGCTAGCCGAGAGCTGTGCTTAAAGGGACCCGACCCCCACCCCGGACAGACAGTTCTCAGGGGTTCCCCACTTGCAAAGCCGTCCTGGCTTGGAGTGCCCTGAGTGCCCACACTCGGCACATCACAGCACTCAGCCATCAGCCTGGCTGCACTTGCTGCAGGCTGCCATTCAGGGGAGGGGTCAATCGGGGGACTGCAGGAGAGCTTCCACCCCGAGAAGCCTGCAGAGCCAGCCCAGTCCTCCCCATCGGGGGCTCGTACCCCATTCCTCCCTCACCTCCTTCCACTTACTCCTAGCCCCCCTTCCTGATGTACAAAATAAAGGACACGTGTTCAAAAATAGAAATTCTCTTTATTGAACAAAAATCGGGGAGACTGGGAAAAGGAGGTGGGAGAGGGGAAGAGAGACGGTGGGAGAGGGGAGGGCAACTAAAATGATCAGGGGTTTGGAACAGGTCCCATATAAAGAGAGGCTAAAGAGACTGGGACTTTTCAGCTTAGAAAAGAGGAGACTGAGGGGGGGATATGATAGAGGTCTATAAAAGCATGAGTGGTGTGGAGAGGGTGCATAAAGAAAAGTTCTTCATTAGTTCCCATAATAGAAGGACTAGAGGACACCAAATGAAATGAATGGGTAGCAGGCTTCAAATTAATAACAGAAAGTTCTTTTTCACAAAGAAATAGTCAACCTGTGGAACTCCTTGATGCAGAAGGCTATAACTATAAAGAGTTTAAAGAGAAGTGAGATAAAGTGATGGAGGTTGGGTCCATGGAGTGGTATTAGCCAGGGGGTAGAAATGGTGTCCCTAGCCTCTGTTTGTGGAAGGCTGGAGACGGATGGCACGAGACAAATGGCTTGGTCATTGTCTTCAGTCCATTCCCTCCCGGGTACCTAGTGTTGGCCGCTGTCAGCAGACAGGCTACTGGGCTAGATGGACCCTTGGGTCTGACCCAGTATGGCCATTCTAAGCTCAGGGCTCAAGGTCGGGGATCTCAGTGGACCACCTTGATTTTCATGCCAACCTGCTCCTGGGTGGCCACGCTGGCAGCTATCCTGCCCTAGACGGCCACTTTCCTGTGCCTAGTGCGGAGGTCGTGGATGAGGTCCACGATGTCTGCACTAGACCAGGCGGGCGCCCGCCTCTTGCAGAGCTGAGCAGGCTCCCGGGAGCCACCAGCCTGGTCCCGGGAAGAGGCAGAGGGCTGGGTGGCAGCGGGTGGCCGGTTTGAGCCGTGCCAGGTGCAGGGTCTGGGAGGGGGGCAGACGATTTTCCGTGGTGGTGCCCAGAGTGGCCACCAGGGAAAGTTGGGGAGGGCTGGCCTCCCACTAGTTCGAATTAAGTGGCTACACAGCCCTTAATTCGAACTAGTTAATTCAAACTAGGTGTTAGTCCTCGTAGAATGAGGTTTACCTAGTTCGAATTAAGCGCACCGCTAGTTCAAATTAAGTTCGAACTAGCGGTTTGCATGTGTAGTGCCTATCAAAGTTAATTCGAACTAACGTCTGTTAGTTTGAATTAACTTTGTAGTTTAGACACACCCCAAGTCCTAACCTGATGCCCTGCCGGCACTGGTTCCGGCCAGCCTTAACTTCGGTTCAGGATCCACTCAGTGTGGATGTGCTATTTCAAAATAGCAAAACACTATTTTGAAATAGTATTTGTGTATAGATCTGTTATTTTGAATTAGCTTAATTCAAATTAACTATTTCAAATTAAGTTAACTCGAATTAATGCTGTAGTTTAGACATACCCTATGACAGACAATTCACGATGTAGTCTCTCCATAGTGCAAAGTCTCCATCCAGCTTGCCACTTGGAGCTGTCCATGGAACTATCACTGCCACTGCTGCTCTCTCAGTTGGCCAGCCAGTCACACCTGGTCTTCACTCCTTTAGATCTGGGCTGTAACTGACTGCTACTGTGCTTTGCAGATCCTTTTATAGCCTTCCTGGCCCTTGATTGCCTGGATCCTCCACAGCTGCTTTAGCCTCCTCCAAAGACTTCTCTATGAGCCTTTTTCTGGCCTCAAGGACTGGTCTACCCCATCCCAGGCAAGTCCCAGAAGCCAGAGAGGCAGAACATCTAGATATTCACCCTTCCTGAATCCCCTCACTTGTGCTCACAAAATTTTCTTTTCATTCTATACATATTACTACGCAGAGTATAAAAATAAAATCTTTACTATGTGTAATTTTATTCATTATAACAAACCCCTTTAATTACTCATTTGTGAGTCTTCCATTAACTGAATCATTAACCAACAATCACTTGTGTATTGTATATATTATAAATGGGACATTCTGCCTCCCTTCATTTATTTTGTTCTGTCTGCCTGATCTTGATTATGTTTCAGCCAGAGTTGTGTTACATTATATCTATGTCTACATACAATCTAAATATCTCCAGATTTGAGAATTCATTTTTAACTCTTTATTTTTAAAATTGTTATCTTGAGTTTTATCCTAGAGTCTCTTGTTCTTATAATTCTCTTCTCACTTTGGCCTAGATTCTGTGGCATCAATGAGTTCCTTCATGTTGAGACCAAGGACTAATTTATACTACAACTTAAGTCAATGTAATTTACATTGCTCAGAGGTGTCTGATGTAATGTAGACCTTCCCTAAGCATAACAGGATCCACCTGTGTTTCTTCACTCTTTTTATGGTACTATTTTTATTGAAATTTCATATTTTCACTTTCTCAAAGAATCATTGATAATGGTGAAATTCAAGCCAATCTGTAAGGCTTGTGAAACAATGACAGGCAGAACTGAACCTCTAGAATTCAGTGCACTAGTCTCTACTGACTGAGCTAAATTCTAGCTGGCTCTCAGCTGAGACAGTAGAGGATACTTATTCTTCCTTTCTGTAAGTGGGCTAAGAGCTACTACATGGTATAATACCCAACACTCAGCAGGTGTATGGGTTACATCTGCATACCATTTAGATTTCTATGGTGCTTAAGTGATGCAAAAGCTATTTGTGGAGTGAGTTTTCTCCTCTTGAGTTCTTTCTTGTGAAATTGCTTATCCAAGAGGTCTTATTCCTAATGTGACATCAGTGAAAACTCAAAATAAGCAGAAGCAGATTTTCAAATTCTTTTAAGGACAAGGAAAACATTTGGTTTCTAATTTTTTTCTGACATTCTTTTGTTGTTGTGTAGGCATAAAGTTCATGTCACTGAAATATATTCATTCACAAGCAAGAATTTCTATAGTTACCACACGTCTCCACTTCGTTTCTGTATTTACTCCCTTACAAAAGTAATTTACTGCCTTATATACTCCTCTACCATGAATATCATGCCTTTTATATTTTTCACCAAGGATTCTGTTCAATTAAAGCCATTTCTTGGTATACACAGTATGGAAACCAGTGCAGCAAGTAACCAACAAGCCCCAGGAAACTGGATATTTGGATTATTTGCTATCATTTTATTACATATAAACTTAATTAAAAGATAGGAAGGCTAAGAATAAATTACATAAACATTGAGTCAATGCAATTATTTAAAAGATACAGCATAAATCCTGTTTCTAGCTAGCAGACTGAGAATACTTTTCATCCATTTTACATGCAAACTCCCATTGACTGATATTCACAAATACTTAGTAACAATAGTCAGTTATTATCATGATAATTTTGCTGATGTATTTTCACTTCTTGGGTCCAGTCCAGCATTCCTGGCATGCCTTTGAAATTAGTGGTTGCTCGTGGTGCATAAACAATCAAATGATAGAACTACATTTCCAGAAATGTTAGGAAGTTCTTAGTTAATAGAATGAGAGTTGAATGAGGCTATAGTGAGTAGCACAGTGGAGCAAAAATCTTGGTACATTAAAATAATAATAACAATAATAAAAACAACAAATATCTTGTGAATTTACTATCATGTGAGACTTAGTTTTTGTTGCTACCATTATAATTAACACCTTTTCATTCTGCTATAGATAAACAGCTCATGGTTACCTTTATGCAGTCTGATCTTGCTCTCTTTGAAAGCATGACAAAATCCCCATTCACTTCAACACGAGCAGATTGTGCTGGTAGTATTTTTTTCTCTCTCTCCTTCCACCCACACTTACATAAGTCATTCATTTTTATGTGGAGAAAAAAATGCATCATACTGGGCCATATTCTGGTCTGAGTTATAGCCAGGTAAATCTGAATTAATTACATCAATGTTAAAGCTTTTACTTGGATTTACGTGGAAGCAACTGACTTAGAATGTGGTTCTGTGCATGTAATTGTAAGTTCTCAACCAATTATTCATTTTGATGTATTCTGTTTCAAATCCAGTTTGCCAAGTCAAAGATTCCAAACCATAATTAGGGACCCTTTAATTCAGTGACACTTCTGGACCCTGTTCTGCAACATGAAGTAACATGAAAATCATCAGTTCTGTTGTGAGGAGATTTGTCCATTACCTAGGATAGTTGAATACAGTATTATTACTCACAGAACATAAAGATTATATACTATAAAAGAAGTAGACCATTAGCCATAAATTACAAAATTAAAAACAAGTGGGATGCATTGTTGAATACAAATGATTTATGTTAAATAGCCAGATACCATTGTCAGAACATTTTTACCCAGGAACACCAGCTTTCAGATATTGTTATCTGTTTCATGTAAACAGAATCTTATCGCAATGAAAAGTATAGCACTCCAAGCCATGGACACCAAGAAGCATGCTAGTATAGTGTAGCTTTGAGATGCATAGTCTCTGCATATCACTTTAGGATGCATTTTGTTTTCCTGCTGTGTAGTGAATGAGAAGGAAAACCTCTTTGCTTTGTGATGCCAGGAAACTCCTGGGGAGAAGTGAGAAAGTAGTCCCCGACTTCCACAGAGAACAGGGGCTGTAATTCTGTTTTGTCCATATGTGGACTGTGCAAGGGGAGAGGAAACTATTTCACTCTTCCACACCACTTTGGACTCATGAAAGAAAATGGTATGTTCAGCTTCCACTGATTTTTCCTACACTGCACATACTACATTAGAGCATGTACAGTTAACTTGGGTACTTTGAGACTTTCATAGTTCTGGAATAAATCCAGGGTACTTGATTTATGAATATATTTAAATACAATGGAGAGCTGGAGGACTTTGGTGCAGCCACGCCTAGAAATTGAAGACCGTTCTGGATTTTGTTACCAGATGGACAAGCTGTAAGGAGTTGAGAAAAGAGAATAAAACTGATCAGTAGTCTAGAGCAATTCATTAATATGGAAAACTAAGGAGTACTAAATATGAACAGCTTGCCTAACTGATGACTAACTGACAGGAACATAACTGTCTACAAGCACTTTAAGTGTCATAACACTGAGGGGGGATTATTTAACGTGTTACAATAAAATATTAGAAGTTCCTATCTTATAAAAAAAGGAGAAATAGGATAAAATCAAGGAAGGAAAACGTTAGGATGAGAAACATAGTTTGTCAAATTTTACTCTTTTCCCAACAAAAAGTAAGTGTCATTAACCAAATGGGCTTTTAAAAGAAAGATTGGCAAAGCACTTGCAGATATATTGTTGGGAACAAGTCATTTTAGGCAGGGAAATTCCTGGATACTATAATAACAATCAGGGTACGTCTACATTAACGTTAGTTCGAAATAATTACCATTATTTCAAAATAACTTTGTCTGTGTCTACACAGCAGGCAGTTATTTTGAAATAATGTTGAAATACTGTCATGTTGGAGGACTTCTTACTCTGACTCCTGTAACCCTCACTGTATGAGGAGTAAGAGAAGTTGGAGGAACAGTGCCCTGTTTTGAAATAAGTACTATGTAGATGCTCCCAGTTTTGAAATAAGCTACCAATTGACATAGATCAATTTGGGCATGCCTACACTTGCCCCCTAGTTCGAACTAGGGATGCAAATGAAGCATACCGAAGTTGCTAATGAAGCGCGGGATATTTAAATATCCCGTGCTTGATGAGCATATTCGTGGCTGGTCTCCATTTTAAAATGCCGGTAGCCCAAATTAACTCACCGCATGTAGACGCGGTAGTCCTATCCAAAACCCTTCCCTTGAATTAACTGTTACTCCTCGTGCAATGAGGAGTAACAGTTAATTCAAGGAAAGGGTTTTGGATAGGACTACCACGTCTACACGCGGCGAGTTAATTCAGGCTACCGACATTTTAAAATGGTGACCAGATGTGAATATGCTAATGAAGCGTGGGATATTTAAATCATTAGCAACTTCAGTATGCTTCATTTGCCTCCCTAGTTCGAACTAGGGAGCAAGTGTAGACATACCGTTTGTGTAGCTTATTTTTAGTTAAACCCTGCTGTGTAGATGCCCTGTCTGTGTTTTCTGCCTCTAACTTCTTTGATTCAATGATGTAGTTGGATGTGATTTAAACAGTCATGTATGGGAGGAAAAAAGAAAGCACTCTGGAAGAATTCAGAACTTTGTCCACTTTCAGATATATATACCTTGCCTGTCTCTTAGCATAAACCTGAAGCACTTTGCAGCCACGTTACAGAATGTGTTTTGGAGTTTTTCCAGAAGCTCAGCTTTGAGCCAAAGAGAGAAGACTACATTCACAAAGAACCATTCATAACTGTCAGAAGTTAGCTGTCTATGAAACTCAAAGTACAGCTGCAGTTTTTTTCCAGATGAGTGACAATTTTTGTGGCAAGCAGAACCTGTTCACTGGTGCAGGGATTTCTGCAATTTTTTCAGAAAAGATTCCCAGTTCCCCAATCCTTGAGCTCTTTTTTTGTCTCTAGACCTCACATGCCACACATCAGGCCTTAAAGATAATAAATTTATTATGATTAGATTATTTGTAAAAGATCAATCTTTACAAAAATAATTAATTAAAGTTTTGCACTATTCTTTCTTTCTTTCTTTCTTTCTTTTGTAAACCTCGGCTTTTTCTACTGATGCACAAGGAGCATTGGATAAATTCAGCAGAATGGTGGGAGGGCAGCTTCCACAATTCTGCTGATATCGGATAGTCCCCTTATATCCTTGCTTAGTAGGCTCACTCCCTCACATATTCCCCCTCATAGGTGTGTGCAGCACATTTAATTAGGGTGTGCATGCAGTGAATTTTTTTTATTTTTTTTAAAGGAGAACATTTATTGAATACTCAGTCATAACGGACATTATTTTTATTCATCAAACAAATTAAAGAAACTAAAACTTAACTTATTTTTTTTAATTAACAACTAAACTTTACTTAAAAAATACAAACTTCTGCTTCACCCCCAGAATCCCCTGGCATCTGCACCTTCCCTTATCCCTGCACCATCCTGATGCCTCCCTTCCCTCACTGCCCCTGCCCCCTTTTTCCCTGATGCCCATCCCCTCACCACCTCTGTCCCCATTCCCCTCATGCCCCTGTGCCCTCACATATGCCTTGCTCCATTCCCGCCTTCCTCATTCCCACCCCTTTTTTCTAGCCTTCTCCCAGCACCTCCCCCTCCTCCCTCTAGCACCAATGCCCTTACCCTTTCCCAGCATCACCCTGTCCCTCCTTCCACTGACACCTCCTCACCTGCCCTTTTCCTCATTGTCTCCACTTGGCCCCCTGGCATTTGTCTCTCTCCTCCACCCTGTCCCTTGGTGCCTTCCCCTTTCTTCTCCTGACCTGGCCCCCTCCCCTCAGCACAAGCCCCTTCCTCTCCCACCCCTTCCTCCTATTTCCCCCCCTTCTTCTACCCTAGCCTACCTTACTTTCGGCTTCTGCCTTCCAGTTTTGGGGGCTGGAGTCTCTGGATGGGCCCCAGACGTCCCCGCAGCCCAGACCCCAGCTGCTTCCAGGGCTCCAGAACACTTGCAGGGCCTGGAGCTTGGCCATGCGGTTTTAAAGTCCTGGGCCGTGATGTCACGCCACGTCCGGGCATCTCCCCTCTCACCTGTTGCACGGTGTTTGAGCACACTGCACATGCACTCCCTCAGCCCCACAGTGCCCTGTAGATGGCTGGCGAGCGGCACCAGGGAATTTAAAGTGCGGGGCTGTGGCACTCCATCACAAACCCTCTCCTCCTCCAGCAGCCACCAGCTGGCCCTTTGAGACATTAGGGTATGCCTGGGCACACCTGGCACACCCCGTGTGCACGCCTATGTTCCCCCTCTTAATTAGTTGATGCACTGTAAGCGCCACATTCTGTTTTGAGAAAATATTTTTTTCTATAAAATAGGTGGAAAAAACTAAGTATATCTTTGTGTGGTATAAAGGTTTTACTGCCCTTCGCTGGGGTTAACTGTCAAAATTCCCTTGTAACTTCACTATTCAGAAGTAAAGTGTCAGGATATGTCTACACTTGCCTCCTAGTTTGAACTAGGGAGACAAATGAAGCATACCGAAGTTGCTAATGAAGTACGGGATTTAAATATCCCCTGCTTGATTAGCATATCCGCGGTCTGTCACCATTTTAAAAAGCCAGTTGCCCGAATTAACTCACTGCGTGTAGACATGGTAGTCCGATTGAAAACCCTTCCCTCGAATTAACTGGTACTCCTCATTGCACAAGAAAGGATGGTCATATGCTTAAAACCATGGTTTCAGGAAGTTTGCTTTCAGTTCTCATTTATCCCACTTCCAGTGTTACCTTGGGGAAGTTATTTAATTTCTTTTACTGTTGATCCACTATCTGCATTTGTTTCTTTTTACTATTTACATTGTAAACTCCTAAGGCAAAGTCTGTCTTTTATCATGTACCAGTACAGTGTTTTGTGCAGTTGAGTCCTGATCTTGGTGTTGTTTGTCAGGCATCCTGGTGGTTTCCTGACAAGTCTTCTGCTCGGTCAATGATGATAAACTTTTGGCTGCGTGCGTGCATGTGTGAGCTCCCCTGTGTAATGTGTTAACCATGGACAATTAGTCAACTCAACAGACTCCAAGAGAGCCCTAGAGACCACAAATCAGATAAGGAATGAAAGCACCCAGCTAGTTTTATTGCCAAGCAAGGTACAATTACAGACTCACCTCTGTATCACACTATACATACGTACACCATGACAATGGACTGGCACCCAACTAATACTATGGATTCAGCATTGTCCTCACGGTCAGTTGACTTCCACCCTTTGGGGTGTACTTTTATACACAGGTACAAACAAGTAACATATCACTCCTGACATATCAGATAGCTACCCTGTATTGCACAGTTACCATCCTTTACCTCACAAAAGGGAGGTTCAATTACTATACATCGTGTTGTCGTCAATTTATACCTGGCCCTGAGCCTAGGTCTGTATGGATGTTATTTGTGGAGTGTATATTGGTACCAAGATGTTTCTTTACAAGGTGTTTTGTTACAAGCCTCTGGAATGTGCTTATAGCCTGTACCTACTAACTCTTAGGTATGATTGTTTCTGTAATATCAGACCATTCTTGCCAACTGCTGAGAGCAGGGCCTAGCTCTTGCTCACAGCTTAACTTTGCTTTATATTAGCAAAGTTTTGAGCATTGCTATCTAGGCCTCAGGGTTCATACCCAGCCTGTGATACGTGGGCTTATGTTTCAGGCCCTCATCTTACTACACTTGTTTGTATTATTTAGGCATTATTATTATAATTGGAATAAAAACAGATATTTGTGGACTGGTACTGGTAAGTTTCCTTTCTTTCCCAAGTCACTCTCAGGGTAGTATCTTACTCTTCTGCCCTGCAAACAGTTAATCTTCTTCTGTAGATGAATATTCCCTATAATAAAATGTATAAACATAATTTACCTTTTAAAAGGCTACCATTAAAGTTTTGAGTGTCCTTTCCTTCTTTTGTCTATTTTTTCTATTTTATCTTTTACCTTCTATTTGTTTACTTTGCTCTACCATTTTTATTTTTTTATCTTATTGTCATATAATATCCCACTTCTTTATGTTATTCTCTTCTACCTTTCCACTCGATTTTATACTGCTTCCTTTTCTGTCCTTTTCCACTCTTCTCATTCCTTCCTCTCATTACTGTACCTAATCTCCATCCATTTCTCTCTTCCATGTCTCCATATCCAATACACTGTCAAGAAATACACTTTTTTTCCTCTTCTCCACCTTATGACAGCATCTTCTTGCTACCCAGTGTCAATATATGTCTTTCATCCATCAGTCTTTCCCCATGTCTCTTTCACAGTTGCTTGCACTTTGGACCCTGGCCTAACTGGATTAAGAATTAATCATGTCTATAAGGGTCAGAAGAACATAAGAATATTCATACTGCTCAGACCAATGGTCCAACTTGTCTAGTATCCTGTCCTTGACAGTGGCCAGCATCAGACGCTTCTGGCATTTGGAAGTTCAGTGACACCCAGGACATGGGATTACATCCCTGGCCACCTTGGCTAATATCCTTTAGTGGACCCATCTCAGTGAATTTATCTCTCTTTTTTTGGACCCAGTAATACTTTTGGCTTTTACATCCCATAGCAATGGGTTTGAAAGATGTGTTGTATGAAGAAGTACTTCCTTTTGTGTGTTTTTAACTTGCTGATTATTAATTTAATTAAGTAGCCCCTATTTCTTCTGTCACATCACTTCCACTTTCTCCATAGTATTCATGATAGACATTTATAATATGCCTGATCAGTCATCTGTTTTCTAAGCAGAACAATTTCAGACTTCTTAAACTCTTCTCATATGGTAGCTGTTTCATCCCCTCATTCTTTCAATCATTTTGTACTTTTGGAGTGCATTAATCAAGCTGTGGGCATACCATCGATTTATATAGTGGCATTATGATAATTGTCTCTTTCATTATCTATCACTTTCCAAATGGTTTCTAATATTCCGCTAGCTTTTTCAACTGCTGCTAAACATTGAACAGATATTCTGAGAACACTCTCCACAATGACTCCTAAATCTCTTGAATGGTAGCAGTTAATTGAGACCCCCAACATATTGTAAAGAGAGTTGTAATTATGTTTTTCAGATTACATTACTTTGAACCTATCAACATTGAATTTACCTTGTTTCTGTTTGCCAGAAGCTGGGAATGGGTGTCAGGGAATGGATGATTACTGGGATGATTACCTGTTCTGTTCATTCCCTCTGAAACACCTAGCACTGACAACTGTTAGAAGACAGTATACTGGTCTAGATAGCCTTTTCATCTGTCCCAACATGGCCATCTTATGTTTTTATTTTATCACCCAATTTAATAAGATCTATTTGTAACTATTTACAGTCAGCATTGGTCTTAACTATCTTGAGTAATTTTGTATCATTGTCAAATTTTGCCACCTCACTGTACACCTTCTTTCCCAGATGGTTTATGAGTAAGTATGTTGAACAGCAATGGCTCCAGTGCAGATCCTTGGAAAACCCTACTATTTATCGCTCTTCTTTATACTTTCTACCTTTTGGTTCATGGATCCGTCTTAACATCGGGGCTTCTCTTACAGTTCACAAACATGGGAGGCTGCTAAAAAAAATTTAAAAATCACTTCTGTATGTTTGGGTGGGTTTGTTCAGGCCACCAAATTGTGTCAATTTGGCATAATACTTGTCTTATTGGGAGTTGTTCTGGGTGATCAGTGTTATGAATCAGTTAACCTTAATAGCTGATATCCACCAATTTATTTTCTAAAATAAATGTATATTTTGTCATTGGATTAATTCCTATAATGTAACATACTGAGACTATTAAATGTGATTTCCCAATAATTTTGAAGATGAATTATTCTTTTATTTTTATTCTCTATAGTAATAAACTAATACCATGGGCCAGCGCTCTTTTAATACTAAAGTTATTCTCTTGTTTACTGTCATACACCACAAGAAAGAGATCTCCTTAGCTTTAACTATATTCCCAATTTCTCTGGGGACACTTCAGGGGCCCGGCCAAAGGGCCCATTTACCAAACGATGGAAGATGGATGACAGTATTTCTGATGGAAGATGGTGTCAGGTATTATTATTTGTCTAACCATAGTACTTGTAGGTCCCATCTAAGATGAGAAGAGTATGTTAGGTTATTATGTATACATGCTCTTATCTCAAACAGTCTCCAGTCTAAATAAACGAGAGAGAGACTTGGGATGAGAGTGAGGAAATATTTTAAAATGTATTTTAACAACTATTGAGACATTATTTAGTGGTGTAACTGCTTTACATTACAATGCTCATTATGAACCCTTCTTGAGCAGAGATCAATTGTCCTCATTTTCATTATTTCCTGGTTTTATTTAATGTTTCTTCAAATAGTGTGGCTTTTTAAAATTGTAAATTCCATTTAATAGAAAATTAAATCAGCCTTCATCACCTAATTACTCTCACCTCTGCAGTATATATATATATATATATCACTGAAAAACTTTGGAAATCAGGCTACCAAAGGGTGAGTCAGCAAGTATGTTTGTGATAGGTTTTGGTAAGTACAAGTCTTCTTCCCCCCCTTCAAAAAAGAAGAGAGAACAGATGACATGGCATTGGAGTGATGTATTTGCTATTCTATTCTATTGAGTTCAAGAAAACCTTTATATGAAACATTTTGTAGAGAAGTGCATTATTACAGTACTGCCATCATGTTGCTCCAGGTTCCTGAGCAGCTTTGAGGCATCCAGTCTCTAATCCAAATAGGACTGTTTGTCTCATGGAATTTGACATGCTTGATCTCTGGAGCAGGAAAGTATTCAAGTGCAGGCACATTTCATCATCTCCTAGCTCCTGAGTTGTCAAAGGACCAGGTTGCCAAGTAAGCAGACACTAACTGTCATCTGGATGGCATGTGTGACTTTGGCCACTGTTTATAGGAAAAGGTGAAATACTACAGAAAAAAAACAGCCACAGTAATTGGTTTTGTAAAACCTATTCACAACAACCTTCCTCACAATCTGTCTCACAACACAAAAAGATAGGGCCATTCAATGTAATTGAGAGACTGCAACTTTAAAACTGGTAAAAGGAAACAGTTTTTCAAACATTGTCCAATATCGTGCACTGTAACACTCAGACCAAGAGATTAGCAGGATACCAAAATAGGATGGATAACAAGAAGATAAAGAATTAAAATAGCAAATATTCATGTGTTTTTGAATAAAATAGTCTTTCAGAATTAGGAGTTAGGAAGAAACTTTTCCTGTGAGCAGATTATTTCATAAGAACTTTCTGCAAGGTGTCATGTGCCTTTCCACGAGGAGTAACGATAGGATCTCTAATTCGAACTACCTACTCCATGCCACATGTAGTCATGGGCACGGAGTTTGGACTAAGGGGGATTTAAAAATGGCGACACCCAGGAATATGCAAATGAAGACCTGAATATTTAACTTGCAACTCCGGTTGCCCTAATTACCCTACCTAGCTTGAACTAACGAACTAGTGTAGACATACCCAATGTTAGTTTTTCCAAAATAACGCTGCTGTGTAGATATACCCTGAAAGATCACTCTCAGGGAAAGGACATTGGAATAGATCGACCATTGGGCTGGTAATTATTAATATAATAATTAAAATACCTGTATGTCTTAAAAGAGCAGGAGAATGAATAGCAAGGAAGGAGACAAGACTCTAAAATCTTGAATCACCAAAACCATGAACAATAAAAAGAGAAATATGGAATCAAAATTAGCTTGTCTGAGATAATTGTTATCTCCATCTGCATATTATTTGCCCATATGCATATATAACAAATATGCACTGGGAAACAGAATCAATATAAAGTGATTGTTTAAATTAAAAACTATGCCCCAGATAATGATGAGGCTTCAATAGAATCAGATTGCAGGGATGGAAATAAGTGAAAAATTTGTCTGCAAAATAAGCTAATATTTACTACAATAATGCCTAATAATATAAAACAGTTTTGCTGAATGTTTCATCTGAGTATCAGAAAAGATTTATTAAAGGCAGATATGATTATGCCTAGCATTTTACTGATAGAAAATGAGGTTAAGTGACTTGTTCAAGATCACACAATGAGATAGAAATGGTTTTAGGAATATATATGACAATTTTAGAAAAACACACACATATATTAACAGAGTAAAAACCATGAGAAGCATCAACCTCCTCCCCCCCCCAAAATAATAATCAGCTTGTAAAGGTGCAGTATATCATCATCTGTATTTATGTTTTCTCCTCTTTGTTTTCTGCCAGCATCAGCGAGATTTCTTTTAATGTTGCTTAAAGTATGTTTTTGGAAGGATGGAAGAGGACGCAGGAGAAAAGAGAGAGATAAAAATGTTACAGTTTATCCTGCGATGCTGTTTGTGGTATTTATGTATTGACAGAGTTGTTTTTATCTCTTTGTGGCTGTGCAAAATATCATACAAGTCATTTTAACTCCTTTTTCCCCTTGAGCCTTTAACAAAGGCTTATCCAATTGCAAGGAATTTTTTTTCTCCCATCTCTCTCTGAATACAAGGTGAAGAATAATTTACACTTTCTGCTATGAAAAATAAAATATAAACTTTGATTTATACTTTGATTATTTGTGAAATCTGGTAAGTTAATTTGTTGTGTTGCTATGGGGGGTCTTGAGACAATTTTTGTTTTTGGAGAAGGAAATGTTATCTATCTGTCTTCTAGGTTGGCTGTCACTGGAGTAGCTAAATACTATAGTAATGGAATCAATAAGAATTTTTCTAATCCAGCTTTATTTCTCTATTAAGTTGTTCCTTTTCAATTAATAGATTTGTTTTCATATATTAATGGATTTTTTTCTTTAAAAATATTTCCCTTATTTTTCTGTTCTACTTTTAGTAATGATATAGGATACATTAGTATTTGATTGAGAAACATGTATATTATTCATGCTCCATCAGCCCTGCAACAAGCTTTGGTCTTAGGGAAACCATTATGGACCTCATCCAAAGCCCACTGTAGTCAAAGGACAGTCTTCCATTCTCCTCATTGGACTTTGGATCAACCCCATGGTCTTTAATATGAAGTACCTTTGTTTATTCCAGTGAACACTGGTTTGTCCAAGTTTTGAGTTTTTAAATACTGTATTTTGCTTGTAAATATGAGCAGCTCTGCATCAGCAAAAAAAAAAAAAAAAAAAAAAATTTAAACTGGGAATGTTTCTCAGGGTTGTTTCCATCTGGTTAATATGGAGTCAGTAAGACTCAGACCTAGTGTTACTTGTTTAAATATAATGAATTGGCTCTCCATCTCAATAAGAAGAATAGTTTCCTTTGTTTATAGACATGGAAAGCTTAGGGAGATTTTACACTCTCATAATTATGGGCCTAATCTCTTGCTGAATTACTTTTTTTGTTCATTTGCATTCTGTCTGTATATATACATTATCGAAAGCTGACTTGATTTTTCTGAGATAATTTTTTTTTCTTTTGAAGATTTTCTTTTAAACAGTGTTTGCATCTAATTCTCCTCCAATGTATCCTTGCAGATGACTAAGGTTTGAAAAGATCAAGATTGCTCTTAATTAAACAAAGTAAAAAACAAACAAACAAACACCCTTTCAAATAGTTTGTTTATGTTATATTCTCCTTTGGCCTACTGACTTTTCCAATTACTCTAGTTTATGAGAAGAAAAAAATATTAATTCTGTATTAATAAATTGAATCCAAAGCTTTAGGGATTATACTCTATAAAATGAATGAGTAAAGTACATTGAATAACCAGTAGAAACTAAAATAATATGACCCCAGCATGAATAATTCAAATAAAAAAGAAGAAATGATGCCCTCACACATGAATAGTTCCATCAATTTTAAGAGGACTTCTGCAACATGGCAATATTGCATTTAAATATCAGAATTTGGTCTCATGTTTAAATTATTATTTTCTAATATATTTTATTGTTTTCTTTTTAGTGCATTCTTTCTAGTATCTGAGAGTATTATCTTGCTGGCTGCACCTTTCTTGGACTGTTGCGACAGTTAGCAAGGATTTGATAGATGCAATCAGGGTTATTATGTCTGAGGTTGTTTCCATAGCATTACAGGCCATGCAAAATGCAATTGGTCACCCAGATCCTAGACATTCCACCCAGATGATTGCAGAAGAGCGGAGATGTTGAGGACAGGGGTGAGATAAAACAAAAATGGATAACAGTTCTGAATGCAGAGGTGTTTGGATCTGCATCAGCAGTCTTGGAAATTATATGAGATCACCTTGGGGGCTGGGAGGAGGTGCACCACATTAAGCATGTGCATGTTATTCCATGGTTGCTACAAGCTAACTTAAAGTTCCAAAAGCTAGGGTCAACCAAGGGAGAGGTTTCTTGTTAAGGATGTTGCCTTATGGGCTATACTTGAGTTACAACTGAAGCTTACCCAGAGGAATGCCTGGCCTTGTTAGATATATGAGTATAATCTGGCATGCATACAATACATTTAACTGTAGCAGTTGTTTTTTGCAGCAGCTGTACATATATATTCATGCTTGCAAAATAGGTTTTGCAGAACAAATGCCATGTGCAAGTTAGGCCCTGTATGAATGGGGCACAGGTGACAAAATGCAAGATGGTGCAAGGGGCCAGCTTAAAGAAGTGCAGTAAACAAGGATTTTCCCCCTGAGGTTTCTCCCTGAGAAGGTGCCAGGGAATATACATGGTTTCATGACCTCTCTGGGGTTGAAAATCATATAGCAGATGCCTTGTCTCATTTTCAAACCAATAGTGTTCTGTAGCTGGCACCAGAATTCAGCAAGGAACTCAGGCAGATGCCATTAACACCATAGAACTTTGGCATAGGATGGTTGTCAGTGTGATGTGGAGATCAGTTGCTCTGTGCTTGTGGCAGAGCTATGAGAGAAGTTTCAATGATTTCATTCAGTTTCAGGAGCAGGAAGGATGGTTCACAATATGGCCCATCACAGAGAAACAGGTGCTGCAGTACATGCTGTCACTGGCAAACCATCAACTGGCTTCCTCCACAGTCTCAAATTGCCTTTCTGCCTTTATATTCATCAGTAAGCTAAATGGTTATCCTGATCCTTGCAGTGGTATTTTAAATTGAAGGTTTTTGGCTGGGTGGTCATATTTTGATGGCCCCAGAGAAGATTCCTGTTGTCCCATCTCAGTTCATATCTCAGGGATCTCAGGCAGAGCATTGGCATTGTATGTCAAAGTGGTCAGGAGGTGGCCTTGGTAAGGGCAGCATTTTTTATAGCATTTTGGGGAGCATTCAGGATCAATGAGCTTGTATGTGGGTCCATTAGGGACTGTACAGGAAAGGCTTTAGAACTGTGGAATATACAAAGCACGAGCATTCAGTGATAGTACACTTTCAAAGGTCAAAGATGGATCAGGTTGGCTGTTATCAAAGCATAGCCCTGTTATCCTCCAACAGGGTGGTGAAACTGCTTCATTTCCAGCTCTCAAGGCCTACATGGCAATACTGTGAAAGCGTGAGGCCCCTTTCTATGCACTGTCCACTCACAACATATCACTTTATTACCAGATTCACATGGGGCAAGGAGGTATGTGAACAGGAAGGCAGCCACATTCTTTGGAATCCTATGAGAGGCAGTAATTTGTATCCTGACACAGTATATGGGGCCACAGAGCTATTTCAGGGGGATGGGTTTCATCTGTCAAACTTACATGCTGTCATGTTTTTGACTGAAGTAACAGAGGGCATGTTTACACAGCAGGGCTAAAGCCGAAATAAGCTACACAACTTCAGCTATATCAATTGTGTAGCTTAAGTCAAAATAGCTTATTTCATCTTCACACAGCTGGGCTCCGACTGAACCCCTTCTGGAAATTAAAGTTGCTTCTCTCCCCCCCCACACCCAAACTAGCCCTCCTTTGGGCTGCATGCGTTCTCCTGGCAGGGCTGTGTGCGTTATCAGCAAGTGCCATGGGCATTATGCACTTTGCAGGATTCAGCTCACAGTACAAAGAGGAGGTGGGTAGGATGACAAGGTTTTGAGCACCATGGAGCCTGAGGAGGACACGGTACACTCAGAACAGCCTATTCTCATTAGAACAGGTACGTTCAGGTGCTGCATGTTCTGATCATCTAGACATCACTAATTACACCTTTCACTTTGTCTGATCAATGCAACCAGTCCAGCTGTCTCTAGGAAGTCCATTCAGGTTGCCCCATAGAGCGTGCACTGAAGGCACTTG